>NC_056730.1:866144994-866167494 GCF_019279795.1 Protopterus annectens
CCTCCTTTCCCACATTTATTTATGATTGGCCAGTTTGGAAAAAAACTCATCTGTAGGTATACCTGCTTAGCTGATGTCAACAATGTTTAATGTTCCTTTGATAGATATGTGTCTGTTGAAAGTGCATAGTTATGAAATGCTGTCATGGCTTAGTGGTTATGTTCTGTGACTATAGTGCACAGTATCCTGAGTTCGAGCCCTGTCACTTTTTTTTATTTTCCTACTGGCCAGACCTCAATGGTTAAGGTACAGTGAAAGAGGTGTGGCCGTGTTTAGCCAACTTTGCTCAACTTTTCCCAACGTTGCTCATCGTTGCTCGACGTTGCCTGATGTTGCTCAACATTGCCCAATGTTGTGCTGGTTAGCGCGGTGTGCAGCTATGTGCAAACATGTTCTGCTTGAGCTAGGTTGCGCGATGTGCAGCTCCGTGCAAAGACATTGTGTTAGTTAACGCAGTGCTCAGCTACAAGCAATTAAATATAAATATGCTCAATACTGGTATAATGTGCTTAGCAGTGCTTTACATTGCTTAAAATAATTTAGTCATGCATCAGTATGCATAACCATATCACCTTCCTATATATATATATATATGTGTGTATATATATATATATATATATATATATATATATATATATATATATATATATATATATATATATATATTTGTTCACTACTACATATAACATTTCAATGCTTTTTACAAAATTTAAATAATACATGTCAGGAAATATGTTTGTATACAGATTTCCAACAGAAAATGAAAACTGCAGTGGTGGGACTCAAACCGGGAATGCCTCCTCTTTGTGCAAAGGCTTTAACCACTACACTATCGCAATTTTGCTTAACTTGCATATATTTTTCTTATTATCCTCTTCGGTGTCTAAACTGCTAACTGTAGCTAAGCAATGGGCAAACCCGCGCAAACATGTGCAAATACGGGCAGCTATATCGGAAATGAAAAAAATATATATTTCTTTTACTTTTTATATTTGTACGGGGTTTACTATATGAGGGAGTTTAGTGTTAGAATGTACACATGTGAGCAGACTTGCTCATGTAACTAGACATTTCCCGTCTTTCAAACTTGCAGGGGGTGTGGATTTTTGGACTGATCGGCAGTCTGAAATGCCCCCTACACTCGTCCACGCTCCGTGTTAGGTTTAGAGTTGAGGCAGCGCACCCTCATTAATATGCATGGTGCATTGCTATCTTACTCTTAGACTGGCTCTTCCATGTAAGACTAATTTAGTCTTACATGGAGGATTAGTGAATCCTGGGGGATGTTTAGCAAAGCCAAGTGCATGTCCCTGGTCCATGTGTTGCATGACTTGAAAATCTCTTTCCAGCAGATGCCAAAACTTTAGTGAGACAGACCTCCTCCTTTGCTTCCAGGTTTACTCACTCCTACTTCCATCCTTGTCTAATATAGTGCTTAGGTTTCTAGTTAGTCCTGGGGCAGCTGGGTCACTGTCATGGATTTATCCATATCTCCCATGGAGATGACTTAGAGGGAAATCATTCTAGAAAAATTGTGTGATTGTGGATTTTTTTTTTTAATGAGCACAAACTTTATTGAGCAAACAAACCAGCACAGAAGCTAAACAGCCATCACTAAATCCCTAAAGAATATAAGAAATATTTCAGATGTAACATGAACCATTCAATATCACATATATACCGATAAAAAGAAGCTAAGAACTCTGACAGAAATTCACTAGTGCAAACTATCACTGCATACTTCTCCATGAGTAAACAAGCAAACAAGCAAATGAAATGCAAAAAAAAAAAAAAAAAACAAACAAAAAAATTAATCTGGCAAAATGCACAATATTACAAAAAAATTATCAAGTTCAAAACAAACCTCTGTATAAACATCCTCGATATAGTTATCGTAATGGTGATCCATATTACACTAATGCATTTAAACATTTGAGTAGAAGAACTGTTAAGTTAAAAATTTGGATCATAGCCTGTCAGGTGAATAAGGAAAAGTCTCCCCACTATAAATATCAAAATCCCCAAAATTGTGGGAGGAGTGAGATCGTGTGCAGAAGTCAACCTCTCAGGCGTCTTGCATTGTGAGGTTAGATTTAGCAAGCAGTAATGCCTGAGTATATGAGCATTATTGGGAAAATAATAAATATCCCAATGGTGTAGTGAAGTCAGATGCCACAGGCCTCTTTATGCCTGGAAACTCTGTTCTTTCTCCAGTAACACCCACCCTGGAGGGCATTATTGTACTTAGAAAATTGTCCATCTGTTAAACTGGTTTGTTTGTTTTAGTACAAGTATATTTTTTTATATATTTTTATGTGAAATTATTCCTCCACCTAATGTTTTGTTGTTGCTGTAGGACATGTAATTGCTGTTGGAGGACATATTTTACATGCAAAATATACATTACTTATTTAATTGGTACACACACATGCACAGACATACACATGCACACAGTCAAACACACACAATGGGTCGGATTCATGAAGGCTTGCATGGAGTCTAAGAGTAGTGTAAGACTCCCTGCAGCCAACAAGTCTGCAGAGCGATCCAGGAACAGCCGGCAGGGGCATGCAAGAGAACTCCTAAAACGACTTTTGCACGGACAGGGTTAGTTTATGCAAATTACCTCATTTGCTGCAAAAAACTATGCAAATGAGGTAAATTTGCGATCCAGGAAACACTAACCTGTCCGAGTAAGAGTAGTGTTATTTGTAGAAATGTACTCGGTTGGCAACTGAGTACTGTTCTGCAAATAGCAAAACGGAGCCATGACAGCTCCAAATAAAGGATGCATCCAGTTGATGAAGCATGCCAATGGCCAAATATATGGCCATTGGCATTTTTATGTGTTCCAAAATAATAAAAAATCATTTTTTTTCCTCGATCGCCGATGTTTAAGCGTAGCTCAGTGCCGCGCAAACGTGCAGCGCACAAAAAAATCAGAAAATCAAGAATTTAAAAGCCACAAATATGATTTAATTTAAAATATTCATCTGTCATGCAAGTGAATGGTAGGCTGAAGACAACATGGCTACTGAGTAGTGGTTGCTAAGAAGGGAAGCTCAGTGTGAGAGATGTAACCAAGCATTAGTAGGCAATCCTATGCAAATGAGGATAAGGATAGTGAATCCCAATATTTCCTGCTATGTGAACCATGTCCCTAGAGTGTAAGAGTAGGTGAAGGGGAGGAACAGAGTAGAAGATGGGTGACATCATGAGGGGGTATGTATCAAAAAGACTGTAAGCTTATTGGAGCAGAGGTGCATGTGTTTGCTGTGAGTTACTCAAAACCAGGAGAGGTGTGAATACAGTTGTCTAAACTGAAACCCAGAAACCGAAGGTGCACGCCGTGACTATCACAAAAGTTTCTTGCAAAGCTGATTACACTGTGTGCACACGTGCGCACATGTAAACCCGTCTAAGCCTGTGTGCCCGGGTGTGCACCCGTGTAAGCCTGTGTTAGGCCGTCTAAGCTTGTATACACGAATGTGCACCCGCCTAAGCCTGTGTAAGCTTGTGTAAGCATGTGTGCATGCGTGTGCACTCATGTGCGTGTGTTTGCGCTTGTTTGTGTGGCGCTGCCCCCTGTGGAAACAGAAAGGGAAAAGGAAGGAAAAGAAGTAGTAGGAAGTTAACCAAGGAGAACTAGCAGAGCTGCCAGGTGAAATCAATCAGAATCAGCCAATTACACAGGCAGTACAGTAGCCCAGCCCAGCCCAGCACTTAAAACTCTGCAAACAACATTTCCCCCATGTTTTTCTCAGAAACACTGCACCACTGCAGTCAACAAAGAGAAGTGAAAACTTAAAAAGCTTAAACTGAGACATAAAAATGTTAGGGGTTGCCATTGCTGTTATAAGGCAACATGTGCAAGATGCTGAGGATGGTGCCATTGCAAATGCTGCTGAGCAACCCACAGTGAGGAGACGGAGAAGAGTGTACAGACCCAGGTTAACCTACCAGGGGCTACATGAGCTGGAGATAGTGGAGCATTATAGAGTGGACAGAGAACTCCTGCAGCAAATTGTTGAGCTGTGCAGGCCACGCCTCACACACCGAACCAACAGAGGGGAACCCATCCCAGTGGAAACCAAGGTATGTGTTGGCCTAAGAATATTAGCAACAGGTACCTTCCAGAGACCAACTGGTGATATGAATGGGGATTTCACAGGCATCAGCATCCAGGGTACTGCACCAGTTCCTGAATGCCATGTCAGCACTTGTTGGTGATCATGTATATTTCCCCAATTCCCATGAGGTATTGGCCAGCAATATGCATCTCTTTCAGCAAATAGCGGAATACCCTGAGGTAGTGGGTGCAATTGACTGCACGCACATACACATCAAAGCACCAGCCGGTGAGCGGGGTAGGGCCTACATCAACCGCAAGGGCTTCCTCTCCATCAACTGCCAGGTCATATGCGATGCCCAGGGCATAATACTGAATGTGTGTGCTGGCTGCTCTGGAAGCTACCACGATTCCCACATCTGGCATCATGCAGCTGTACCAGACATTTGCCAATGGGGACATCCCTGACGGTCACCTAGTGGGGGATGCTGGATACGCACTGGAGCCGTGGCTGATGACACCCATCAGAAATGCACACGCACCTGAACAAGAACTCCATAATGAGGCACACGCACAAACACGAAATGTAATCGAGCGTGTGTTTGGGATGCTCAAGTCATGGTTCCGGTGCCTGGACACATCTGGTGGAGCTTTGCAGTACTCACCAACTACATGTACCCAAATTGTCATGGTATGCGCCGTGCTACACAATATGATCCTGTGAAAACAGCTGCAGCAGGAACAGCATGGGGCAGGGCCAAACAGCCCCCCACCATTGCCAAGGCCTGCACAGGCACTGTGTGACTCGGAGGAGGAACAACCTGAGCCTGTCCCAGTAGGCAGAAGGAGGCATGCCCAGTATGAATTGGCCTTGGCAAAGAGGCAACGCATAGCACATACACTGGCTCAGTAGGAACCCTAGAAATTATACCTCTCTCTGACTCGCACATAAAATAAAAGGGAAGCCTAACTTGACATTACCTGTTTCCAAACATGCATAGGGAGTGTAGTATGTGCATCCAACATAGGCAGCCCTACAGCACCACCTGAGGCATTATTGCTATGTTTTAAGCAATATAAAGCAGTGCTAAGCAGCTTTTACCAATATCTAGTGTATGTAAACAAAATTGCTCGTGCAATGTTGGCCAAGGTCAGGCAAAGTTGAGCAAAGTCAGTTAAACATGCTCATAACTGCTTTACTGTTCATTAAGCAGTCTGGTCTGGCCAGCATGAAAATAAAGTGACAGGGTTTGAACCCAGGATACTGTGCACTATAATCACAGTACTGAACCACTAAGCCAAGATAGCATTAAAGTAGCACAGACACAGCAGGACAATTGTACACTAATGCAAACACAAAGCAATGCTGTATCATGCCCCTAATGAGGCAAATGGGTAACCTCACCCACACACCTATGCAGACAGAGAACATCAGGCCAGGTGTTGTGATGTGGGTTGTGTAGGCTATGAAGTCGCAAGCTAATATATGTGACAATGGGTGCTAAGATCTGCAGTACAGTAGTATGCCGCAAGCCAGTACGATAGGCAACAGTACAGACTGTAATGGTGTCCTGTACATAGCAGTGCAGGCACAGCAAATGTGTATAAGTGTCAGGTGAAACCCACATCCTATGTACACCTGCAGTAACAATCTGGTGTGCCCACTAGTAGAAATGTACAAAGAATAGCTGTCCCCCCTGTATGTAGAAATGTTGATAAGTCTATGCAAAGTGTCTCATGGAAGCCCTGCAGGCACAGCATGATCCCTGTTGATCTATGACACAAAGGTGAACCCTGCTGTAAAAATACACCTTGATTTACCATACACATATAGTATAAATGTGTATACTGTGCGTGCTCACACACTCCAACAAATGTAGTGGATTTCATTCAGCATCACACTGAAAGGTCATACTGGGCATGCTCACACATGTAGGCTAAATACGGATGTGATAATAAGGGATCTATGGACAAATGTGTATAGTCATCTCTACTTCTAGAAACACATTCACAAAGTGGTCTGAAAATCCTGCTATGTGTACACACAAACTGCCAAGGTCTGTGCGTGTAGGTCAAAGGAAGTTGCCACTACTCAGCAGTCATCAGACCTGTCACAGAGTACCACAACACATTTGCGATGAATCTGACTAGGCACGTTCAGCAGCTAGAAAGACCAATGAAGTACCTTAACAAGAGGATTACTGGCCTCAAATAGTTGCCCCATGCAACAGGAATGAATGTAACCCAAGCTATACTCTGTTGCATACTGTCTACACAGGAAATCTCTGCCCAACAGACAGGTCCAAGTCATGGTTACACTCAGATCTGTTCTGAGGTACAGCTCAATGGCACTAAATGTACAGAGCCAACCGATATTGGCAGCATCCTGCAGATAGGATCAGTGTTAACTTTACCCCCCTCTCACCCATGAAAGAGCACATGTCTATAATGGAAGACTGCAAAGTTGCTGTCATCATGGCTGCACAGGTAAAAAACACTCTGTGAAGCCAGTATCACAGCAGCCATGGGACTAGATAACTTCCCAGGCTGTGTAGAATCTACTTCCCTGAAGTAAACATTAACATGGAAGGTCTGTGGCTACTGAAGTTTCCAGAGGACTGCAAACTAGGAGCCATCATTGTAAACACTAAAGATGTGGACATCCTACAAAAGGGCCTCACTGAGACAGATGGCTGTTGTCCAAGCCATGGGCTGTAGCTCAATGCCAAAGGGTGCATTAGCATCACCTTTGTTAAAATCTCTGTAGCCAAGAACTACAACATAGGTGGTAGTATACCTCACACTGTAAGTGTGACAAGAGACCCTGGGTCACAGGTGGACAGTGGATACAACTGTGATAAGCACATTCCCACAGTAGTCAGGAAACCCTCTTATGTGGCACACCTCATCACAAAATATGTCTCATGCAGAATAAAAGAGGACAGTGTTCCCCTCTACTCAACACTCACTAGAACTATAAAAGAGTACAACCCCACTGTTGCTATGTACCTCACAAGACAACTACAACAACTGGAAAGCCAGCAGCAATACCTCAAAGAGCATTAGTGGCCTGAAATACATGCCATACACAGACCATCGCAAAATGCTCCATCCGTACTCCCTTGCATATCGCCTACTCAGAGGTGTTCACTGTCTAACATACAAAGCTATGTCAAACATAGAGCTGCTGGATATGATCCACATAAAGCACTCACAATCACTCTGACCTTTGGACCCAAAACCACGAGTGAAATACAAAAGGAAGGGGTATAGCCATTTGCCTTATGGATATCCACACCTTCAGGTTACTGGCACAGCATGAGGCCTTGGAGACCATGCAAGTGCAACTAAGATTGGGCAAAGCTGCCCATCAGATTGTAGCTTGCTACAGATCACGTACCTTGTTGCAGGAACCTCACTCAGTATTCCGGAGAACAATGGCAAATATAAAGGTCCTATCAAACACCATTATATGAGGAAATTACACCTACACAAACATTGAGTGTGTGAATTACTCATATACAACGTCCTTTGCCCAATGTGTCCTACAGTTAAGAAACTCTAACACCCTGGAACAACTGGTCAGCATGCCCACTACAGGTGACAACATACTAGACATGATCATCACCAACATGGGGTACCAGTGTTCCACAACAGAGATAAACCCCTCACTGGGAATATCAGATCATGAAGTAATCACGCTGGACAGCCACATCCCGCCCCCACACCCAGTCAATGAAACCACTGTGAAGATATTTGCAAAAGCAAACTGCACACTTCCCAAGACCAAAGTGGAAAGTTCCGAAGACCTCTTGCTGTAGGATAATGGTATGCAATCTGCAGAAACATTTACAAGTGCATCCTATGAGCATCTACAGGGATGCATGGAATGAGACATCACAAATAAAACCAAGATGCACTCCTCCAAAAATAGGACAACAAGCAGGTATTTGTTTTCCATAAATAAGCTAGACAAGAGAAGGAGGAAATGAACACATGATAGATCCAACTTCACTAAAGGAAAGGTATCACTGATCATTATCAAGAAGAAACAATGATCACTCATTAAATAATCCAAGGATGGTTTCTAAAGACAAATAGCCAAGGAATGTAAGAATAACAACCACAAAGCCTTTGGTCATTATACCAGACATGAAGGTGTCAACTTCCAAATATGCTGTCAGCTACTGAAAAAAGGAATGAAATACACCAAACCAACTTTCATTGCCCACATCCAGGGGGAGAAGTTCAGTGTAAACCCCCCCCCATCACCCCCAAAAGGGCCTGTGTTCATCACAAAAGGATGCAGAGACCCAGACGTCATGGACATGCAGGTAAAGACAGCCCTCACCAAAGTTAAGAACATAGCATCAATGTGACTGCATATTGTCCCAGGCTGCGTCTTACACTAGGCCCATAAGGAACTACACACTCACCTACATTCACTGTCCAGACTCAACTGTACCACAGGCTATGTACCCAAAGAATGGCATACACTAACAGTCATCCAGCTCCACAAAGGGTGTGCCAAAACAGAACCTGGAAACCATTGCCCAATATGTCTACTCAGCCGTATCTACAGAGCTATTGACCCAGTTGTCATGGAACCCATACACTGAGACATTGGTGATCTCCAGACACTGGACTCTACACAACTTCGCGTTGTTAAAGGCAGAGCCTGGCTCCCAAACATAGTTGAGTTATTTAAAACAGTTACCATGAACATAGATGGAGGTGAAAGTAGTCCACACAGCCCACCTGGACCTCACTAAGGGCTTACTACACCATTCCCCACTCTGTCATCATGGACAAGTGTACCAGCTTGAACATTAACAGCTATGTCACAGGATGGGTGGCCAAGTGGCTCACAGATCAAACATGCATGTTCATAGTTGCGGGTTCCATGTCCAACTCTACACCAGTCACAAATGGCATCACACAGGTCTTGGTCCTGGGACCCAAACTGTTCAGTAGATACTGCTCAGAGGTACAAGGAAGCACGGCAGGTGTATGACTGAACAGGTTTACAGATGAATGGTAACTGTGGTCCATAATCAACTGTAAAGCTGACACAGACATCCTCCAGAAGTGTCTTATAGAGACAGATACCTGGTATCAAAACAATGACCTCAAGCTGAATGGCAAAGAATGCATAGTCATCCCCTATGGGTAAAACAAAGTGCACACAAATTACCACATAGGTGGTAATCCAGCATGTATGGAGAAAGTCATTATGGCCCTGGGGACACAGGTAGATAGTAAACTCATCTTTGATTATCACATGCCCAAAGTGTTTAGACATTCCTTCAGTGTAGCCCATCTAATGTCACCTAATGTAACCCGCTTCATATAGTCTGATGATGTCACCATCCTACAAATATACCTGTGGAAAAAGTAGCTGCCAGTAGTGTGTATCGCATGTTGTGTTAATGCGTCCTCCTGTAGTATCATGAAGTAGTTTAGTAGGGGTTTGAATCCTGCACTAGGCAATTGTGTTTGTGTGTGGTCTCCTTGCGAAGGAGCAACCTTTTAGGAGAGTAGTAAGAGACCTCAAAAGCGTTAAACTAACCTTTGTCAAGTCTGATGATGTCATCATCCTACAAATATACCTGTGGAAAAAAGAACACCTAATAATGTGTATAGCACGTCATGTTAATGCATACTCCTGTAGTATCATGAAGTAATTAGGTAGTGGTTTGAATCCTGCACTGCACAACAGTGTGTGTGTTGTCTCCTTGGAAAGAAGTAGCATTGTAGTAGAGTAGTAAAAGACCTCAAGAGCAGTAAACTAACCTTTGTCAAGTCTGATGATGTCAACATCCTACAAATATACCTGTGGAAACACAAGCTCCCTGTAATGTGTATAGCACGTCAAGTCTGATGATGTCAACATCCTACAAATATACCTGTGGAAAAGAAAGCTCCTAGTAATGTGTATAGCGTGTCGTATTAATGCTTACTCCTCTTGTATCATGAAGTAACTAAGTAGGAGTTTGAATCCTGCACTAAACAACTGTGTGGTTTCCTTGGAAAAGTGCAACCTTTTAGTTGAGTAGTGAAACACCTCAAAAGTGGTAAACTAACCTTTGTCAAGTCTGATGATGTCACCATCCTACAAATATACCTGTGAAAAAAAGAACTCCTAATAATATGTATAGCACGTTAGGTTAATGCATACTCCACTCGTATCATGAAGTAGTTAGGTAGGAGTTTTAATCTTGCACTTGGTGAGTGTGTGTGCTGTATGTGTGTTACACTTGGTCAATGTGTTGTGGGTTTTGCTTTTACTACTGTATGACATATCAGTATGCATTGCACATGTGAGCTAGCTGTGTGGCAAATACATATACGTACATGTTACCTCAATGATTGCATGTGTGGGAACTCTGCTTTCTCCAAGAACACAGCTGTCATCCTTGCCAGACTGTGCTGCTGCTTCCCAGACCTGAGGTCACATCTGTATGCTTGTGACAAGCCCAGTCACTGCACTGATCCCTGGCCTAGGTCATCAGTGTCACACAAAGTCATTATGTTTCCTATTGGAATGTGTGTGTGAGGGTCTATGGCTGAGGCATATGTCAGACCTGTTCAAACACAGCAAAGTCTGTCAATGATGACTATTTATAACAGGTGTTGAACAACCTTTGTGGATATGCATGCAGACCCCTTATTGCTTATGTGATCCACCGAGGGATCTCAAAATACCTTTGGAAATGTGATTAACAAAGGACAGATGACGTAACACTTGGTTGCATGTACACATTGGTACCTGTTCATCATGTTGTTGGCTACTACCTATGTGGTACTGTGGGGATAATATGTTCCGTAAAGGTGGATGACTATGCTTAGTTTGGCTTATAGCTTTCCAGCATGGGTTTGATAACAGGCATCTGTCTGTATGATACCCTTGTGCAGGATGTGTGTGTCATCTGGAGAATGCATTATAGGCCACAGTATGCATTAGCAGACATGGACGGACATATCCCTACTGTGATTGCTTGTACCTAAGAGAGCTATATGCCAAACAGGAGTGGTGTCAGTAATGGGTGCAGGTGAATACCAGTGGTTACTGGCATAGTATAGTACCTGAAGGATCCAAATGTTGCTGTGTGTCCTACGTCTGTGTCAGTTGTCAAGTTATGGTCAGGCTGTGGAAGTGATGTAAACTACCAGAATGCAAAACAATGACAGATAGTAACAGTATCACCCACAGCATAGTGTCAAACCATGGCATACACACATGTGTAGTCAGGTCCCAGAATGTGTGTAGTACAATGCATACTGGCCACCAATAGAAACTATGTAGTGTTACTGTGTAATACAGGGCATGTCACCCTGGCCATGTGTCCACTATGCACGTACATACAGACAGTGCATCTCCACCCTGTTCACAACTGTACACCTGCAAATCTGTGCTACACACATCCCACACATACTGTCCACTCTCTGACACATACTGCCAATACTGCACACATCAGCCAAGTGGCATGTGGCCAGACAATACACAATTGGAACCAGCACTGGTGTAAACAACACTACAATGACAATCATAACTTTAATGCATCATGCCTGCTCAGCTACACCTTTAAGCATATCATTACACTCTACTGCTGACAACATGCTAACATTGCTATACTGCTATATAGACACCCTGTGAATCAGCACCATGGTAGCCTGTTCCTGCATCGATGTTACAGATGACATGAGGTGGCACAGGTTTCATCATATGCACAGGGTGTGTTGTTGGTTTGCCAAAGGCCTACAGTGAGCCATCCACTTGACATGTATGTAAGTGTGTGCGCGTGCGCGTGTGTGTGTGTGTGTGTGTGTGTGTGTGTGTGTGTGTGTGTGTGTGTGTGTGCGTGGGGGGCAAGAATACTGGAATGGGCCAATGTTGTTGTAATGTGTGTGGGTATGTGTTAGCCCTAGGTGTCTGGAGTATGTGTGTGTGTCTGCATGCACACAGTTCCACCATGTGGCTGCCATATATGGGTATTTGTGGGACAGCCACAGACTGTACCAGCGAGGCTTTACAGATCACCATCTCTGGCCATGGATACGGTACCTGTGCCTGGCATGGGTGCTACTGACACTATCAGGTACTAAGCCAGACTGGGTACTATCCCCAGAAGTGGATGGATGTACACTGGACACAGGTCCCTGCTGGGACTGTCCAGAGCCACGTGCATGTAGTCTTCTAGGATGTTCTATGGACAGCCCACCCCCAACATTGCTGGGGCTGGTACTGGCACTACGGGAGTGGCTGTGGCTTGAGGGATGTCTGCGGCAACTGCCAGCTGCTGATGTTGCTGGCATACGTCCACATCGACGTCTCAACCATCCCGCACTGTCCTGACACATGGACATGACATTGCGGAGGATATCTAATGTCTCTCTAATGTCTCTCCCCAACGTCTATCAGTGACCTCGGTGTAATGACAGATGGCACCTGCTAGGTCATGGATACTGTCAATGATGGTGGTGTTATGTGCCCTCTGTGCCCTTAGTCCCTGTCTGGTGTACCGTTCCATATGTGCCTGTACCTCCATGACAGCCTGGAACATGCATGACATTGTCAGACCTGTGGCACGTCTGCCAGTGGCATGATGAGCAGCAGTGCTCCTATGAGAACCCCAGGACATCTGCCTATGTGGTACCCTTCCAGACATCTGGGTATGGCTGCTGTGTTGTGATGCATGTTCCATGGATACCACACTGTCCTGGCCAATGCCTACTGTATGCTGTCCCTCAGCTATGGGCATTGGTGATGGATGTACTGGCAGTATGACTGTATGCATGGATGGGGTGGACAGCTGTGTACTGTCAATTGGTGGCCCAATGACAGACCCTGGCAAACACGCCTGTGCCTCCACACACCTATCTTCATTATCACTATGTGGCTCAGTGACATCAGTTTCCCTGCTGCAGTGAAGCAGCCCTAATACAGCACCTGTGGGAGGAAGAGAGGAAACACACTTTACGACCTGTACATGATGTCGGCACACAAGCACACATGCACACATGAACATATGCACACATGCACACATGCACACATGAGCGCATGAACACATGAGCGCATGAACACATGCACGCATGAACACATGCACACAAATACACTCATCACTACAGCAGATACCCACACACACCACCAGCAATCCAAAACATACTCAATAGTGGTTTAAGGTGGGTTACAGTATCACAAGGCAAACAGTCATATCACACGTGTCAGCATGCAGAAAATTTGTTGCTCAAGACCATGCAGTGTGAGTGTAGACAGCCCTTGTTATTAACAGTATACATGGCTTTGATGCATGTGTGTTGTTGTTCAGTGATTAGCCTCACCCTGGAACGCAATGTGTACATGGACACAACATTGCTGTGCAAGTATTAAAAGCTCTGCAATGTCCTGTGCACCATCACTCACAGGTATACATACCATGGCTGGATGTGAATCTGTGTGTCACAGATATCCATTTCTGATTACAGTGTCTGTAGCAGATAATTGTGGACACAGGTTTAGCACAAGCATGCTATGTATACACACAGGATGAGTGGTGCATGTATATGTGATGGAATACCATTGCTCAACATGGCCATTGTACAGTGGTTATGGTGAGTGTAGGACATATTGTGGACATGCCAGTGCCAGCCATGACATGGCATGCTACAACATGACTGCAACATTGAACATCACACATACCTAATGTGTGTCATGTGACCTATACACTCAATAGCATTACAAGACATATATGTGTCACTTTGTACAAATGGTGATTGCTATGCATATTGTGTATAGGTGCATATGTTTGCACACACACAACATTGAGGTGCATAGCAATGACTGCTATGTGTAGTACTGGCTATGTGCAGTACTGTGGTCACTGTAACTGGATGGGGTGTAGTACCATGAGCCATTATCATCATGCATCATGTGGTCACTCGAGGCTACTAATGTGTGCCAGACCGCCACTTAGCATGCTGTACCTGAACTGCAATACCGTGGCTACATTCACAATTACACAGCCACTTGTTACATGGGATTGTAAGGTGCCCAATAGGGAGCATTGCCTAACATGAATGTGTTATGTGTTGAAGAGTGTCGCACAGCCCCATGATAGGCCTGTACCTCTCAGGTATATTATGTGTGCTGTGTGGATGACATGTGGGATACTGAAGTGTGACCTTACAGCGGGTGTCTGGATATGCCATGTGTAGCATGTTAAGGTGTACTGCGTATGACAAAGTTGTGTATGTTGTGTACATGTGTATCAACTATTCCTATCCAATGTCCAGTACGGTGTTGCCACAATTGTGTGCGATGCTCTGTGTATTGCATGTGATTGAGGCAGCTACTGACATTACTGAGATGTGTATAGTCTCACAGCAAACATGCACAACATGCATTATGCATAGGTGTGTTACGTGTACCTGGCCTACACCTCACCTATGACATGCACATTTCATTAGCAATATTACATTTATAGCACACGCACCAGCATTGACCGGCTGCCTTGCTGTCACACCAGAGGGATTTATAAGAATATGAGACAGTTTGTCAGTGGTCACAACTGTGGCATTGCTACTGTGAGTTTGCTAAACTACAGTAGTACAACAGTCAACAGTCACAGGCGTACAGATTATAGTCGACATATCAGTATTGCACAACACTAGGCAGCACAACTGCTAAACACACAGTACACATCTCACATATGCATAATCTACCAATACAGGTAAAAGTAGTCTACAGATAGGGCATGTTACCTTCATGCTCCATGTCAACATGCTGGGTGGCTCCGGCCTCCATGATGACACATGTATGTTGCTGTTCCTGTTGTTGGCCAGGAGCCACCACGCTTATGAGCAGCTCCTCCACTCTGGTGAGAGGGGATGAATGGCTACCCCACCACCTGTGGCAAGCTTTTGTCTATGGATATCAGACACACGCTGCCGGACATATCTAATTAAATCACTGCAGTGATGGCGTACCTGCTCATATGTCCAGTTATGCATGCCTATGTCATTTACCCAACGAACAAGATCTTGCCACAGTGCAGTCCATTCATGCTGGTCCTGGCTGGTTCTAGAGAACAGCAGGGTGTAGTGCTGCACCAGGCTGCTGTGTATTTCCTGTTCCTCTGCAGCTGTATAACACAGGTTGCGTTGGTGGGCCATGCCCCTGGAAGACAATTAAACAATATGTGTGAGCAAGTCATGTGGCACACTTAACATTCTAAAGTACAGATATCAATTAACTGCCATATATAGCATCCGATTGGCTGTCAGAGGATTCACACGTTCAATACCACATATTAGTGCTCAGGCCACAACTGGCTGACAGTGCCTGGCATGCTCTATATATCAAGCCATGTTCTGCACAGCAGCAAAGAGAAGCCAGTATATAAGACTATACACCAGTACATGGCACACTGTATGTGACACAATGCACCACCTAGCCACAGGAGGTATATATCAAGCTAATGCATAAAGAAAGACGTCATCCATTGCGATGAATGTAAAGTACAGTTACAGTATTACCAGTATACCACCCTAGTCGTTGATGCCAAACCCCTGCCTAACATATGTGCACAGTTGTTAATATAGGTGGCATACTGCTGTACTAGACTATACATGTTGCTAGATACACACATATATCCTGTAACACACATATGATTGAGGGCATGGTACAGGCATAATTACACACACATCAGACATACATACAACACATAATTGTATGCCAACCCAGATGAGCTTTACCTGTATACCACACAGTACTGTATGTCACTACTTACAAAACCTTATGCCTGAGGTATGTAATCTGTGAGGACTACAGGGACACACAAAACAGTGTTTCCAAGCAATGTGAACATACACCTAACTGTACTGTTTAGGCCTACAGCTTCAGGTAGTACTACAGTTCATATGGGAGTTGGATTCACCAGCAGTACCACTCACTAAGAATACATGTATTGCTTTAGCCTACAACGGGACACCACAGTCGACAACAAGGGACTACGTCACACCGTATGCCATACTACTTTTTCTGCCTAGCAATAGCATACACATCTTTTGCTGGGATCACAGCTAGGACACAAACTACCATGACAGAAACAATTTCACACTAAGCTATCACACCTTTACAGACCTTGCACACATTCACCAACACATTCACCATCACACTCAGTCAACCTCACATAGCAATTATTGCACTAAGTACATGTGTGTGTGCATCGTGTCATAGGTAGGTAATACGCTATTGGCCCTAGGGTCTACAGCAGCCTAGCCATATGCTACCCTGGCCTTTGACACACATGTAATTTAATTTCACTTGCCCCTGTCAACCAGAGCCACAGAGGTGATTCCTGGGGTGTATTTCCTATCTCCCAACCAATCATCAGGAGTATTTATGACAACTGCTAATGAGGAGCTTTGTTTGCTATTGATAGATGGTTTATTCTAGAATATGGCATGTCTCTGAGATGGGAATCTATCCCTCCAGCATGTGCTGTTTAGTGAGCTGACAAGGTTTAGGGCCCTAGAGCGTGTATCTAGGAGGGATTGTAATATGTAAAAAGCAAACTTCGGACTCAGCACGACTCAGCACAACTCTTTAAACAAAACTGGATGTTTATTTGGTAAGCGCTTTCACGTACCTTCCTGTACGCTTCCTCAGACCATAAATAATCCAAAGAATGGTAGCTTTTTATACAATGACATGACACATTTGATAATTTATTAACAATTAACAATTAAACATAATAGGCAAATTAAACAAATTAATAGAACAATTAAAACTTCAGATAAAGGGGACATTCTCTGAAAGCATATGCATGAAAGAAACCTGAATTCATATATAGGCTAGAATGGTTACTGACTCATCTCTTATAACTTGTATATTAACCAAAAGGAAAAGAGGAGATAGTTCAGACATATTACTAACCTTTAAATAAATACATAAATACTTTAAAATTGAAGACGTATAAATATATGTATGTAAATATAAGTATGAGTTCAAATAAATATATGTACATTTAAAAATTTTTTAAAGAAATTTATGTGTGCAAAATGTCTGTATGTGGGCATCAGTAAAATGGTAATAATCTACATATAAAATGAGAAAATATAAGCATAGCCATGGTAAAAGGTGGGTCTAGGTAGCGAAATATAAATCCATCAGTAAATATTTAAAGTATTAAAAGCTAAAAACTATACATCATGTACAAAAAGAAAAATATATGTGTATATAATATCTTAAAATCACAGATAATCATCTTCGTGCATTAAGGAACGGTTTAATAGAGACATAAAGGTTTAAACCTGGGTGATAATGCCCTTTTAATCTTAATATCCATTTCAATTCTTTGAGTTCAAGCAGGTTCATATAGTCTCCTCCTCTGCTATTTGGTTCTACTATTTCAAGTACCCTAAATACAAAAGAGTGATTTGGAAAACTTTGTACATGCTTAGCTAGAGCATTTAAATCATTTAATTTCTTTATGTCATAGATGTGATTATATACTCTATTTTTAAGCTTGCGTTTCGTTAGACCCACATAAAACGCAGGACATTGTTCGCACGTAGCTAAGTATATCAATCCTGAGCTATTGCAAGTAGCTAAAAACCTTGGCTTAAAAATATAATTAGTTTCTGGATGTGTATAAACTTGTTCTCTAGTGACAAACTTACAATAGTTGCAATGATTGCATGGATATGTACCTACTTTTTTACATGGCTTTGATTTGATTCCACTAGGTTTATCACAAAGTAGTCTTTTAAGACTTTTGTTGTTCCTGTAGGTAAAATGAGGTGCTTTACCTACTAATTGCTGTGTAAAATCATCTATCATTAAGACTTTCCAGTTGTTGCTAATTATTTTCTTAATATTAAAACTATCATTAGTATAGGTTGTGATGAAGCTTAATTTCCCTGAGGAATCGGATGAATTCTTATTACCTATCTCATACCTAAAATTATCTTCTGTCCTTAAAAATGGATCCTCTACATCTTTCAAAACTTGTGACCTAATGGTTTTCACTAACTTTCTATCATACATTCTGTCTAAAAAAATACATTCTAGTTTGTCAGCCTCGACTGTCAGATCTTCCTTGTCCATACAGATTTTGGATAGTCTAATGAACTGACTTTTGACTATCCCTTTAAACACATAATGTGGATGCATACTATCGTAACGCAATATAGAATTTCTCCAACATGTTTTTCTAAACAAGGTGGAAGTTAGTTTGTCATTTCTTATAGTTAAGCACACATCTAAAAAGTTAACTGACTCATAGGACATTTGTGCTGTGAATCTAAGGAAAGTGGTAGTAGTTTCTAAATAGCTTTTAAACTCATCAAACTCTTCTTTAGAACCTTCCCAAACTAATAAAATATCATCTACAAAACGATAATAGACCACTATTTTTCTAAATAGATGGTGAGTGAAAACAAAATCTTTTTCCCATTTATGCATTACTAAATTCGCATAAGTGTTTGCACAAGGGGTGCCCATTGCTACCCCTGATGTCTGTAGATATAGGCACCCCTCGAAGCCAAACACGTTATTGCATAGGACTAAGTCCAATAACTGGCAAGTAAGGATAATTTCATCCCTTTTTATATGTGGAAACACTAACAGTAACTCTCTTACTGCTTGTATACCTTCAACATTAGGTATAGAAGTAAATAAACTGGTCACGTCCATAGTAACTAATAAATGCTGTCCTACAACTAATTTTAGTGGGATTGTAATATGTTTACGTGGAGGATGTCCAACAGCTATGGGTGTGACATAGCTCTGTATGTTAGGCAGAGGTCACCTCTGGGTAGGCGGTATGCAACACAGTCTAGCTGTGGTTTTGTGAGTCGGTCTGCATAGGGCATCTGTTTGAGGCCGGTGTTACTCTTTGTGAGGTATGTCTGTGGCCTTTCCAGTTGCTGTAGTTGTCATGTGAGGTAGATACCTCATGGGGCATTGTACTCTATAATGGATTTTAAGTGTGATGAGTAGAGGGGAACACTGACCTATATTTCCCTAGATGACACACCTTTTGTGATGACGTGTACCACGTAGACAGATTACATGACTAGTGGGCACTGTGATTATCAAAGGGGAGGCTACTGTCCACCTGTGTCCTATGTTCCCTTATCACACCTTCGGTGTTAGGTAGACTACCACCTATGTGATAGTTAATGGGTACAGTGTTTTGGCAAGAAGGGATGGCATGCAGTGTCAACACTAAGCTTCAGTCCATACCTTGGTATCCAGGCACCTGTCGCAGTAAGTATGACCCGTGTCTCTCTCTCTCTCTGTATATCTATATATATATATATATATATATATATATATATATATATATATATATATATATATATATATATACACACACACACACACACACATACATATAAACATCCATTGCTGTACATATAGATGTACATATAGGCACATATACAGTCCACTTTTCATGGTGGTAATGTCAATTATGTGACAGTTGTGAGATATATAGTTATGTAATAATATTGCACAGTGTTGTGCAGAATGCATTGAAGGTGTCCTCAGCCCATGTAGCATTAGCAGGCCTCACTGGCTGCAACACTGCAAAATGACAAATCATACCCACAGCGTTTAACCACCACATGTCATATACCAGAACTGCATGCTGTTTTCTTTGCCACACACTACAACCTACATAGAAATATGCACATAACCTTCAACAACATATATATATATATATATATATATATATATATATATATATATATATATATATATATATATATACACCCTTCACAAACAGCTGCAGTATGTCCCTTGCCCTATGCACATGTACAGATGCATATAGATATGTACTGCTGCCACATATGGATGATTCATAGTATGTAGAGTACTCTTCAAAAACATCTACTACATGCCAGCAAATACATATGTGTTATATACCTTTCCTTTGTATTTCCATGTTCCATCTGTTTTTAAAGGAAATATTTTTTTTGGGGTTTTCTCTGTCTGTTGATGTTGCTCTTTCTTTTTCTGTGTGTGTCTGTTTCTGTCTCTTTGTCTTTGTCTGTGTCTCTGTCTCTCTCTCTCTCTCTCTCTCTCTGTTGCTGCAATGATATTATTGCATGTGTGGGCAGCAAGTACAGCCTGCTTTTCTAGGTATCTGCACATGTGCATGTGATGGCCTCTGCACCAATTGGTGCCCACCATTTAGTAATTGCATGCAGCCTGCGGTGTGGTAATTGCAGTACTCACTGTCATAGCAGCCCACTGCTATAAAATGTTAAGTTAGGTAGGCGTAGCCCTTTCAGCTTTCCAAAGTGGGGCCCATGCTTGTTTGCTGTGGACAGTGTTGTGTCAGTCAGAAGGTTGGTATACTTCTTATATCTGAAGCTAGGGTTGTAGCCAGTAATTTGCATGTTGTACTCAAACTTGAATGTTGCTGTTTCTAGTACACACTTATCAGTGTAGAATTTTACTCACCCCTCCAAATGCTAACACAAGGTACATGGGAGTATGTACTTTCTTTTCTAATTAGACAATTAACTGCCATACAAAAGTAGTTATTGCAATGTATTCTTCTGGCAGATGAACTGTTTGTGAACTACTATACTGTAAATATTAATTTACTCACTTCTGAACAGTTTTTGTTTTTTTGTGTTGACATTAGCACAGGCTGCTCAAGACAACTGGACACATTTCAGTACTGAGTATACCTACCTACATCCTTGGTAGAGCCTGAATACACAGGTATATTGTTCTTTTGGGTAGGGGTGCAGAAGTACAGAGAGCATTATTTATTATTGTGTGATGTTTATCTTGCTGAACATACAGGGTTGCTGTGTACCTGTTAGTCTATCAAGGCAAGTAGTCTGTCTGTGTAGCTCCCACCTGTGGACATATCCAGATGGTAGCCAGAGGTCAGCCTATTATTCTTTGTCTGTGCACCACTCCGGTCTTTTCAGCACTGGAACAATGGCATTGTCACAGTTGGTTGCTACCAGTACATGGCTACATCCTTTGATATTTCTGTGTTGTACTCCTACATAAGGGTATGCTTGTGGGACTCCTTCCAAAGCTATTTGCAGAGTGTGCAACAGCAGAAAAGCTGATATGCCTGTGTGTTTCTGCCTCTGCCAGGCCTCTGATACACTCAGGTATATATTTGAACAGCCTCAGGGAAAGGTACATATAAGTGAGGTACACCTGTAATTTATTACAGACATTAAGTTGAGACTGTGAGAGAATCAGAGCACATGTATTAATACACCTTTTCTGACTTGCAAGCAGTGTCTACTCTTACTTACTGACATTATTCATTAAGTGTAATTCCCCACTTTTCTGCCTAAAATCAGTACTTTTCAGAGGGATTCAGAGGGACACAGCTAACATTTGTTTATGAATCAGGGACATCCCTGACAAGCAGTCACAGTTGGGAAGTATGGCCTCTGCCCTATTCAAATATGTCAGTGTTTATCCTGTTCTGATACTGTGTGGGGTTTGTAAAGTGCTACTGTAACATTATTTCCTGATAGAATGGCTGGTTCTCTTTTCACAGTCATGTCATGCAATTCCACAACAACTGCTGGTAAAGATCCACAGAACAAGATTTGTGTTATGGCATTCCTATTTTCCCTTTACATTCACTCATTTTAATGCATGATATATTTATTACAGCACCAACTTGCTGTATGTCTACTGTGGCTTAGTGGTACTTTGTGTAGTGTGTCGAAGGTCCGGGGTTCGAGACTGACAGAGGTGTTTTATTTTGCTGCTCAGCAGAAAAAGGGCCCTGCCATGCAGAGTGACTAAGGCACTTTTAAGCAGTTGTAAGTGGGTTTGTGCGAGTTTGCGTGACACTTAGCGATGCTTAGCTAAGCGCACACAAGCACACACTTGCGCACACCCGCTAACTACTGCTTAAAAGTGCTTACTCCCGCTAATCCCCGCGCTAATTTATTTGAAAGAAAAGAAAATGGGGAGATAGGAAAGTGGTGAAAAAGGGGGCACAAAGAGGGAAAGACAGTAGGGAAACCAGCTCGGGATGTGCAGGATGGGTGTAGGGAAGGTCCATAGCTGCCAATTTCTTTACCAGCAACAGCTGTGTATATGTTAGAAATTTGGAGTGAAATTTGAAATCTTCCACCCCTGAGAAATGGGTGAGGACAACAAAGTATGTTGTACTGCCAATTACAATTATCAGTTTACATGTCCAGCGGACATGTGTGTAAAATGGGCAGCTATGTATGGGGTGTACTTTTTTGTGGGAACAGATTGCCCTTTTTTTTTTCAGGTGAGAGTGGAATGTGAGGTAGAGGAAATAGGTATATTTAGGGAGGTAGGTTGGGGAGGTAAACAGACAAGACAAACAAGATGCATACAGGGGCGGAATATGACACATGTGGTGGGTCAACACAATTGACGGGGACGGATGTTTGGA
>NC_056730.1:866172494-866184994 GCF_019279795.1 Protopterus annectens
AATCCACTTCAGCTGACCCAAACAATTAGCAAATTAACAGATTGACAAATTAACAAGTACATAGAGCTTTACATGATTAAGATTACCCCTACACATTTCATTATATAAATATATAACTAAATAAAAACATTAGTATAATATCAGATAAAATAGGATAAAACACATTGATTTAAATTAAATATATGATGTTTACAAGCCACTCAACATGCATATAAGTATAAATATATATGTATATGTATACTATGAATAAAGTCTTAGTTAGTGGAGTGAACGCTCCTACAAATATCCACAAAAATAATAAAAAATGTCAAAGCGATCAGGAGGAAAACGAAACAGGCATGAGCTGTGTCAAGTAACAGTACTATTCTTTTCAAAAATACGAACTGCACATAAAATCCAATACTGTTTTTCAAAAAGGTTCAATATGCACGCAGAATCCAATGACTAGCATGAATCACGGTCAAGTAAGATATCAATAAAAATAATTTTATTACACATAGAGTAAGCGCTTTCACCTAGACGGCTTCTTCAGACTCATTACATTTACATATCTAATAATTGACTTAAATAGCTTATTAGGCGGGAAATTTATCAATTAAAGCACTTATATTAACATATTAAAAATAAATCTCTATAATACAGTAATATATAAACATGTCAACAGCACATTTAATGTTAAAAATATATAAAAACTGCAAATGTATATTTGATATATGTATGTAAAAAATAATATATGTATATAAATAAATATATATACAAAAAATGTATATATATATATATATATATATACATATATTTTCATATGCCATTCAAAATATAAAATTCATTTAAAATAGAAATAAATGAAGCATATGTATATACACATAATTAGAACTGTGAAGATAAAAGGCACATATCTATTAATATTGATGCTTATTTATGAACTTTCAACTTTTTCATTTTTAAAAAAGGTTTAACTGATAGTTTGGCATTAAGCCCTGGATATACGTCTGATCTAAACTTCATAATCCATATGTTTTCTCTACTTTCAGTGTATGTTCTTATATCTCCACCCCTGATATTAACATCTATTTTCTCTATTATTCTAAAATTAAATATGTGATTTGGACCAGATTCAGGTATATGTCTAGCTAATGCATTACTCTTATGCATCATCCTAATGCTATAGAGATGTTCACGTATGCGATCTTTCAAGCATCTATTTGTTTTTCCTATATAGAAGGATGTGCAGGCAAGGCAATTAGCAAGATAAACAACATTGGAAGATGTACAGTCACCATTTACTTTGAAAAAATATCTGTGTTTAGTGACTGGATGCATAAATATTGCATTTGAATCAATATGTGAGCAAAAATTACAATTGCCACAAATGGAGGTGCTATAAAATTGAGAACTAAATGTTTCATCTCTAGGTCGCTTGTCACATAATAATCTTTTTAAATTTTTCTTATTCTTATATCGAAACTGTGGAACATCGCCAAGTCTCTCTCTGACCTGTGGGTCTACCATTAGGATATTCCAATGATTCTTGACCACATCTTTAATATTCCAAACATCATGGGTATAAAAAATAGAAAATGCCTCTTTGTTAGGAACAGTTCTATAATCACTAGCTACATCTACTGGATTAGTGACTGTTCTTATGTCAGAGAAATAAGGTGCTGCCACATCTAACCGCATATCATAAAGTCCATCAGTACCCTTGGAAATATCTTCTTCCTTATATCCTCTCTGCAAAAGTCTTAAATTCAACTCTGCAAGGTCACTATCAAATCCATTCAAGCTCGGATTATATCTTGAAATCCTCATCGCCTGTCCCTTAATATTATTAAAGATGTAATGTGGGTGCATACTATGGCGATGCAAGATAGTATTAATGTGACAAGGCTTCCTATACACACCAGTATTAATCAGTCCATTTGGTAATTTCTCTATATATACGTCTAAAAATTATATTTTAGTAGTAGATCTATCATGGCTAAACTTCAAATAATCAGTAGAAGAGTTGATTTGACCAATAAATTCATCTAACTCAATAATGGAGCCTTTCCAAATAAAGAAAAGGTCATCCACGAAACGTCTATAGAATAACACATGCTCTATGAAGGTCGGTAGCTGACACAAACTCATACTCCCATTCAGCCATAAATAGACTGGCGTAGCTGTTGGCACATGGTGTGCCCATAGCTACGCCATCTTTTTGTAAATAGCATTTCCCATTGAAGTAAAAAATATTGTTGTTAAGAACTACATGTAAAAGAGAAATCAATAAATTAATGTGCAATTCAGACATATTAGAGACACGATTCAGATGTTTAGTGAGCATTTCTAACCCTACTTAATTAGGAATGACTGTAAATAGAGATTGCACATCCATTGTCACAAAGATCAATCCTGTCGTGTCTATTCCATCTTTAAGACAGTCATAAAGATTAATCAAAAATTGTTTGGTGTCCTTTAAAATATACCTATTATTTTCTACTATAGGTCTCAAATTATTTTCTATAAATATCGAAGCTGGTTCTGTAATCCACCCCCTTCCAGCTACAATTGGTCTTAGAGATGGATTTTGCAGATCTTTATGTATTTTAGGACATCCATTTATTAGAGGAATAAGTGGTGATGGCACATCTAAAAACAAAAATAGTTTACTATCATATTGCTATTCAATAATCCTAGCAAAAATAAATGTACTTTATGAGAGTAAAATACTATCATATCAATTGCTAGTGGTGTATAGAATTGATCATTTCCAAGCATAGATAGCATCATATCAACATAATTATCAGTGTCCATTATCATTATGCCACCACCCTTGTCTGCTGGTCGTATTGTTAGCATGGTATCATTACATAATTTCTTGAGAGCATTGTTCTCTTTGAATGTTAAATTATATCTCCTGTGTCTCCGCTTACTATCATTATCTCTTATTTTGTACAGATCATCCTCTACAAGCTTGCTAAATGCTGCTAGCAATGGATGTAATTGAGGTGTAAAAGTACTAGGGCGATGAAAGTGCATGCTAGGTTCAGAAATTCCATTATCCATAAAGTATAATTTTAATGATAGATTGCGTACATATAGTTTAAAATCTCTTATTGTTTCTTCAAATATACTGCCTGTAGTGGGTATGAAAGATAAACCTTTAGATAATACTGATATTTCATCTGAATTCAAATCATAGGAGGAAAGATTAAATATTAAGTTTTCCCCCTCCCTTTCCCTTCCTACATTTTCTTGATATTCTTGTTCAGGGGCTGCTCTATAGATAGCTTGCGCTTCTGTCGGCCACTGCTCAATGACCTTCCACGGCCTTCCTTGTGATCTTCTCTGATCGGAAAAGGATGGGATAGGTTGAATACAGGAGTGTCAGTACCCTTAGACGTACCTATACTACTATTAGGTGTTTGTCTCAGAGCTACATTAATTTTACTCCTTACAATGGGCATGGATGTAGGATTTACCTCCATGGACTTGTTAGAACCATGTGAGACTATTATAACATCTGATGTACAGTCAATACTATTATTAGCTGAAACAGGTGTAATATTAGAAATACTATTAGCAGTATTTCTAGGTGAAACAATCACTGCATCCTTATCACACTCAGCCAATACTATAGCAGGTCGTTGGTTATCATTTACTTTACACTGTACACTGTCTATAGGCTGAGTTATAGACTGCAACATATCATCAGTTCTTAATGAAACACCATTATTTACATCATTATTTACATTCAAGTTGTTGTTAGTTCTTACAGCTCTAGGCCAAGTGAAAATGTGGCCTAATCTAAAATCAGAAATGTCCCTCTGCAGCTTGTGTTTCTTCTGTGAGAGAAGCTTCCTCCCATATTGATTTATGTTATCTAGAATATTGCTAAGACTGTCATTTAATATTCTCTCAGGAAATTGTTCATAGAGGAGTTTCTGTTGCTCTACAATATGTGTTCTTAAAGACACCAACCATATAATTTAATAACCTTACTAAGAAGGCATTGTTGCCTACTAATTTATCTACGTAAGGCTTTTAATTTTAAAATACACTTAATAGAGGCAACATCATTTAGCCCTGGTGGAAACTGTGCAGATGTTCTAACTTGCCAGAACAGCTCCTGCTCTTCTAAATGGAGCTGCCAGGGCCCACCTCTAATATCAGTATTTACCTGATGGATAACAGAAAATAGGAAACTGTGTTCTGGATATTCAAGAATATGCCTAGCTAATGCGTTTGTCAAGTCATTTCTTCCTATGGCATATAAATGTTCATAAATTCGCTTTCTCAGTTTCCTCTCTGTTTTGCCAATGTAAAAGGAAGGAAATTTTTCACAAACAGCGACATAAACCACCCCACTTGACTCACAGTTAAAGTTTCCTTGGATGGAAATATTTAATTTATTAATATTAATTTTACTACAAGCTACAAGATATTTACACTGGCTACACATTCCACATTTTCTCATACCAAATATTTTTTGTTTACTAGAATCTCTACTTTTTTCCACAATTGCCTTTAAGTTAGGACCCCTTCTATATGCAAAAGTTGGATGCATGCCCAAAGTTTTAGCTAATGCTCTATCTTCCAAAATGATATTCCAATTTTTAGTCAATATATCCCTAATCACCTGGAAGTCAATGCTATATGTGAACAAAAAAGTGATATTGTTTGATACCAAATCATTATTATTATTTGTACCCAACTTAGTCAACCTGTCCAATAATCCACCTCCCAACAATGGCTTAAAGTGACCACTTTGTCTTTTGGTCTGCACTTCCTCTTGTAACTGTTTTATTAGATTATATGGATAGCCTCTACACAGGAACATTTTGCCTATATTATCACATTCTCTAAAAAATGCCTTCTTAGTAAGGTTATTAAATTATATGGTTGGTGTTTTTTTATAGTTATATCCACATTTAAATCTAAATATAAGTATAGTATACATATACATATATATTTATACTTATATGCATGTTGAGTGGCTTGTAAACATCATATATTTAATTTAAATCAATGTGTTTTAAGTGGGGTGGTTTATGTCGCTGTTTGTGAAAAATGTCCTTCCTTTTACATTGGCAAAACAGAGAGGAAACTGAGAAAGCAAATTTATGAACATTTATATGCCATAGGAAGGAATGACTTGACAAACGCATTAGCTAGGCATATTCTTGAATATCCAGAACACAGTTTCCTATTTTCTGTTATCCATCAGGTAAATACTGATATTAGAGGTGGGCCCTGGCAGCTCCATTTAGAAGAGCAGGAGCTGTTCTGGCAAGTTAGAACATCTGCACAGTTTCCACCAGAGCTAAATGATGTTGCCTCTATTAAGTGTATTTTAAAATTAAAAGCCTTACGTAGATAAATTAGTAGACAACAATGCCTTCTTAGTAAGGTTATTAAATTATATGGTTGGTGTTTTTTTATAGTTATATCCACATTTAAATCTAAATATAAGTATAGTATACATATACATATATATTTTTACTTATATGCATGTTGAGTGGCTTGTAAACATCATATATTTAATTTAAATCAATGTGTTTTATCCTATTTTATCTGATATTATACTAATGATTTTATTTAGTTATATATTTATATAATGAAATGTGTAGGGGTAATCTTAATCATGTAAAGCTCTATGTACTTGTTAATTTGTCAATCTGTTAATTTGCTAATTGTTTGGGTCAGCTGAAGTGTTTTGAATTAGTATTTAAGCCCAGTGTAATGCTGGGGCTTTGTATTTTGTATTTTGTCTGAGGAAGGCTGTATATTATTGCAGCCGAAAGCGCTCACTTTGAATATCTGGAATAAACAGTCCGTGCTGTTTTTCATCTGGTTGCTGCTGCCTGGTATTTTTATTTTTATTTTCAGTTTTAGTTTAGCTGTTTGTTTTTTCATTTGTTACATTCCATTTCTTTATAAGTTGTGCAATAGAAAAGGGCTTTCTTAAGACAATGGACACATTTTGATTGAAACTTAGATCATGGTCAACAAAACTTCCCAAATACCAAGCAACTGGGTTAATTCTTATGGGCATATTGTCAGTGTACAAGTTTCCATGGTAGATGACTTCCCAAATAATGTAATAATGCAATTTTGGGCAATTAGGTTCAGTGCATTATATTTGCACCAGTTATTTATTTAGGACAAACCTTCCTTCAGGATGGCTAAGTCATTTGAAGATTCAATGACTGCCCCTAGCTTGCAATTATCTGGGTAGAGTCCTTTGATATTGGTTATTACTTCAGAGAAATAGATGCTAAACAGGAGAGGTCTCAGCACAGAACCATTAGGGGACTTCAGTGGTGACTGGTGTCTTTATGGAGGTAACTTCCCCTATTTTGATTTCCTGTATCCTATCTGTTAACCAGATGGCAATCCAGCAGGTGACATAGCAGTTTATTCCCAGTTAATTTAGCTTTTTTACTATACCTGAATGAGGAATTGTGTCAAAAGCTTTGGTTAGATCAAGGTATGTATTGTGTGCCATTTTACCTTCATCCATTGCTTTGGTGGCCTTTTCAAAAAGGTCCACCAGGCTGAGTAAGCATAACCTAAGCTTGATGAATCCAAACTGAATGAGTCCAGTGTTTGGAGGTTCTTTGTCTCCTTATTGATTAGTTCCATGATAAGTCTTTCCATGGCTTGGGCATATGAGGCTGGTCAGACTTATGTGTCTGTAATTGCCTGGGTCTGTGGAAGTTCCTCCCTTATGCAGGAGGAATGATGGTAGCTGTTCTCCATTAACTTGGTACAAAGCCTCTGTGGAAGCTGAGATTGAACAGTGTTGTTTGGGTGGTGGAAAAATCATGTTTCATGCTGTTTAAGATGCAATCAGGGATATTGTCAGGACCCATTGATGCAGTATTTTTAGCTTTTGATAGCACTTTTAGAATTTAGTCTTGTGTGACTGCTGAGACATGCCAGTTTCAGATATATCTTGAGGGACAGACAGAGGGATGAGAGAGGTAAAGTTAGAGCTGAATTTGTCAGCCAGTAGATTCATTGTATTTACAGTCACAGTGTAGGTAACATCTTTCACAATAAGCTCAGTGCATTAAGCCATCTGATTTTTCATAATTTTTGTTGTTTAGGAAAAGCATGTTGATGCAGAACCTCTTAATCTATTAACTTCTTAAGTGAATTAAGGTAATATTTAAATTTTTCTATGAATCTGGTTCTGTCTGGCATTATTGTTGGTTTTGTCCAGAATTTTTTAGTGAAGAAGTTAAGTACAGTCTTTCTCTCTTTGTCACACACACACACACACACACACACACACATAACACATACACACACATGCAATCACACACACTCCCTCTGACTCTCTCATTCTGTCATTCAAATACACATACAGGTGTAAATAAGAAGGTGGTTGGAGTTGTGGAATAAACTGTTCTTACCACTGTTGGTAGAAAATGTTTTTCCTAACTCAGGTACTAGGTTGCAATCCATATTGTCCTTACCATGGAAATGCAGGGCAATTAATGGTTGCTGATGTTACAGACATGCCTATTCATTTTCAACCTTCATCTGTCTGGTTCTTTCTGTTCTTCGTATGTTACATGGATGGTATAATTTAGGCTTAGCAGCTGAGTGAGATTGAGGTAAGTGCTGGTTGACATGCAGAAAAAAGAAGAAATTGTGAAATAAATGCTATGTTTCTGAAAAAAGATATTAAACATGCTCCAGGTTTGTCAGGAAAGTTTAAAATGTTTTATTTTGATTTATTGACTGGGGGAGAGAACTGATTTCCATGAACCTTTTCCAGACACAGCCCAGGAGCACTGTCTGGTTAAGTGATTTACTCAGAGTTACTTAGTTAGGCAATGGAGGATAAGGGAGTCAAACCCTAAACCACTAGAAAAAACTTGTTACCACTTCGTTAATCCTCAGCACCAACTGCTACATGAAACCAGTGGCAGATTCATCCACAATTGCTTGTAGAAAGCATTCAATCAGCAAGGTAGAGTACCATGGATTAGGAGACATTCATCATGGCATCCTTGGGATGTGATAACTGTCAATTTCTTGTTGAACAAGGTTCACTGACATGATGCCTGTTAACTGAATCCTGTTTTGTACAACTTACACATTGCTTAGCAGGTGATTAATGCATTTTGTGCACTACTGATGCAAAAAGAATGCAAATGAGTTGGCCATGATTAACATTTACAAACATCCCACTGTGCATCAGTAAAGAATAAGGATGCAAAACATGTAATTCTGCCAGTGAGGCGGCTATATTTATTATTCATTATGATAGCCCTGTTAACATTTGTACAGAAGTGAACAGTAGTTAAATGACTGTCAGGGAACTGGGTGAGTAAAGTATGATTAAGGACTGTTTTCAACAATGTGTATCATTATTTGTTTGTTTATTTAAACATTTGTTAACCGGATAAGTAAACTAATACAAAGACCTTTTTCAGCCATTTCCTGGGGCAATGTGCCATTACAACAGTGTAAGACAAGCAAACATTGACAGTGCAGTAAATAATAATACTGAGTAGAACAATCATAGTCCAAAATCACACAGAAGACTTAAAAAGCAAACAGGAATTCTTAAACATTGCAAAACAACCCCCTGGATTCATGAAGCTCAGCGCAAGGACGGCGTTAGCCTTGCACTGACCGTGCAGCATAGAGATGGCGTAGCAGCACCCCATGCATATTAATGAAGGCTCGCTGCCGAAATGGTCACATGCATAGGAAACATGTGCGAGTGCAGGGGGCGTGTCCAAGCACTGCACGGAGACGTGAACATGGTTCTGCATACACACAACCTAAAATGCTGACTAGTACAGCCTGCCTCTAACTGTAATCACTCCTGTCAGTGTCCATGGATACGGAAGTGTATGCAAAGCATACAAGACAGTTTTGCGAACACCAAAATAAAAAGTAAACACAAAGGCACATAGCTGAATATTGAGTCTGCGTCCATCGAACAAATGACATTTAAAACCTCATGCCCGTATTCCATTGTAGTGTCGATAGTTATACCAAGTGGCAGCAAAATGTATCATGTTAGTATGCTGCCAATTGCTAAGCCTAGCCCAATGATTAGGGTTACCACCTGTCCCACATTGTGAGGGACAGTCCCCCTCTAGGCAGTTGTGTCCATACCAAAACCATTATAAATGTCAAATGTCCTGCGATTGTAGCACATAACTATGTCCCACATTTTATGTAATAGTCCCATATAATACTTATTTCCATATGTAAAATACCTAAATGTTACAAGAAACAGAATAAGCAAGTAAACAAAACAGAATAAGCAACTAAACTGCTACAACAATAAGCTTAAATTTAGGCATAAAACTAAAGTACTATCCTTTGTACTGGCCGTGGGTATGTGCTGGCCTCTAAAATCTGATGTATGTCCTGAAAATGTCCCATCTTGATCATATGAAAAAGTGGCAACCCTACCAATGGTCAGAGCATTCACCCAATATCTGCCCATTTGTGGTCCAAGTCTTCCTTGTCAGGATGGCCCAAAGATGAACGGGTATTACCCGGGTCTACCTACCACGTCATGAAAGATAAGTATTTGCGTGTACCTATGTGCGTGAAGTACAGCATGTGGAAGATTAGAAATGCTAGGGTAATCCTCACAACCATATTGGTACCAGAGATATGTAGTGTACGCAATGTGCTCTGTTGACTGTGCCATGGGCCATCAACCAGAGAAGGGATGGATGATGTCTGTGGAATATGGGGGGTGGGGGTGACAGGTAATGCAATAATTCGCCAAGGAGAGACTGGGTTGGATGCACAACAGGTGAACTGGAGGTGTACGAAGGAGCAGTGGGTGAATCAGAAAGATAACCAAAGAACAAACATTCACATCCACAATACAACCTGAAAGGCCATACTGTAGAACACAATCCCACAAACATATGAGCATTAAAATGTGCGATACACATGTACAGAAACCTTACTGGCACATACCCACATAATGGTCTGGCCAGAACTGAGCCATCCAACCCCAACACACCTGGATACATAATTGAATACCCATCGTCCCCTCCACAGCACACCCCCCCCTTCCTGAACGACCACCAAAACCACCCATACTCGGGCTGCTAGCTTGGCACAGCCATATCTGCACATAGTGACCCCCTACTCATATCTAGTAGGCAGTCTCACCCTAGGCAGTCTCAGGATTGCAAACTATGTATCCCTTGCATGTATAACCCTACCTCATTTTCATAAACCCAAAGGAATCAAGGTCACCGGTCCCCACAATTTTTGGATGTCGCTCATGGGATAAGTATCTGTTCTAAACATTAGACTTGGTGTCACGACACAATGTCCAGTCCTGTAGACATCTGGACACAAGTTGTATGAGCAGTAGTTGTCCACAAGACTGCTCAGCCTCCAGCCGGTCCTGCAGAACCTATAACCCAGAATTAAACACCTGACCATGATGCACGTTTCCCCACATGCATTATCAGGAATATATGCCTTACACATTAGCATAGTGGCAGTCAGATATAGGGTGATTAAGATGCTTTAAAGCAGACGTAAGTAAGGTTACCACCTGTCCCACTATGCGAGGGACAGTCCCTTTTTGGGCAGTTGTGTCCTGACCAAAAATAATACAATGGAAAATGTCTTGTGATTGTAAGAAATAATTATGTCCCATATTTCATGTAAAAGTTGCATAAAACAGTTATTTCTGTATGTAAAATACTTAAATGTTACAAGAAACAGACTAAGCAACTAAACTGCTACAAGAATAAGCTTTCATTTAGGCAAATAAGTAAAGTTCTAACCTTTGTATTGACCATGGGTATATGTCAGCCTGTAAAATCTGATGTGTGTTCCGAAAATGCCCCACTTTGGCCATTTGAAAAGGTGGTAACCCTAGAAGTAAGCGGGTATGCAAGCTTGTATGCGCGATGGTAAGTGGTGGTGATTCAACGGTATGGGAAATGTAAGTAAGCATGTAGGTATATATGCATGTGTATGAACAGGACCGATATAGATATATATATATATATATATATATATATATATATATATATATATATATATATATATATATATATATATATATAGATATATATATATATATATATATATATATATATATATATATATATATATATATATATATGAAGAATGAGCATGGTCACAATATAGCAGTCATAACGAATGTGAAGGGAAACAGCAGCAGAACCCCATAATATTTAGTGCTGTTATATATCAGGATGGCCAGAAGTGAGCACACCTATGCATCCTCAACCACAGGTAGGATGCTAACAGTGGAACTAACGATGTCCCCGTGCTAAGTATGACTTTCAGTTAGGTACAGGGCAGTCCCAGACCCAAGTCGGACAAGCATAAACCTGGATGACCACATGAACATCCTGACAATCAAATACATGTATGTGCCAGGACTATAGGATTTGAATGTCTGAATATACTTTGAGTGAGTCAACATGCAGCAATGGTCCAGAGCAGTAAGGAATGGTGCATGTGTAGTAGTGCGGTTTTCCCAACAGGAAAATGGATGCCTGCTGTGTTAGTTAAGTGCTGACTCGTGTGTTCGGGTAACTATGAACCATGGGTATACATACAAACAAAGCAGAACACCAACAGTGTAATGGTTAGAGCATCCGACTATCGAGCAGACGTTGCTGGTTCGACTGCAGCGCACACCATTTATGACATGTAATCCGTATACGAGCATATCTTGCTAATTTTATGCTGTATAAAGATATAATACCAATTAAACGTGAACTGGGGTGACGTATCACAGTAAGAATGTAGATGGATTTTGCGTGATGTGAATCGGTGGTTAAATGGAAAACCACAGCTGAAAAGTGTTGTACTCACCCTTTGTCCAATGGCCCTTGTTCCACCCAGCAACACAATATACCGCATCAGCCAGGCCCGACGCCAGGACCCTACACATCACAATCAATGTGATTTACCACTAAGCCACAGCAGTTATACCTAACTTTGATGTTATCACAAACATAACAGACAGCACAGTCATTCAACAGTATGATCTAAGTAATTAAATCATATAGATGTGTATGCATGCGTACGTACACATATATATTTATATATATATATATATATATATATATATATATATATATATATATATATATATATATACACATATAGGGTAACCACCTGTCCCACTTTGCGAGGGACAGTCCCTCTTTGACCAGTTGTGTCCTGTACACTTAGTGTCAAATGGCAGATGTTCTGAGATTTGATGACAAAAATATGTCCTATATCTATGCAATAGTTGCATAAAACAGTTATTCTGTATCTGAAACACCTAAATGTCAGTTGCATAAAACAGCTATTCTGTATCTGAAACACCTAAATGTCATAAGAAACTGAATAAGCAACTAAAATGCTACAAGAATAAGCTGTCAATTAGGCATAAAAGTCAGGTCCTGTCCTTTGTACTGACTGTGGGTATGTGTCGGCCTGCAAAATCTTGACGTTTGCAACAAATAAGTCCCACTTTGGCC
>NC_056730.1:866189994-866279100 GCF_019279795.1 Protopterus annectens
TGGCTTAGTGATAGACAACAGCATACAGGATTACCTATGACAGTATGCATAGATATCACCAGCAACCCAACACAACAGATGGTATACATTTGCAGAGGGAGCACAACACATGCATATATACTGCATGCCATCTGTGCAATGTGTAGTAGACGTGTGACCCCAGCTATGAATAGTTGCCCATTATTGGCTTGTCACTGGGAACCCCAGACAGTGTCTGTCATACCACTGTCTCATGTGACACATGTCCAGTCAGGGATGCGATGGCAGTAACACATCATGTACTGTCTACAATCCTCACACCATGCTTCTGCTGTGCACAGATGTGTGTTCAGTGTGTAAAACAGAAAACAAATGGTTGCACACACTGACCAGTTCACAGATGGCCTTACAGATGGAGGTCCCTCATGTACAGAGTACCGTCATGTCTGTATTATAACATGCAGAATAGCAGAATAGCCATTACCACACACATGTTAAACATGCAGTAGTCTCAATGCAGCATAGCTACACTTACATGCTGTAGTCATGTGTGGCACATCACCCTCCTGTCTTTAGGCTATTTCCCACTATGGAAAATGACTGAGGTACATCCAAATATCATCGGTGATGCCATGTCAGAACACCACATCCAGGTACCACTCACAGCGACTGTCATGGCCAAATAACAACATGTTTTCCCTAGATAGTGTACTGTCTTTATCATGTGGATGGCTATGGGAACACCATCACAGCTGTACCACATGCAATCAGCTAGAGGAGGACTGCAATAGGTGCAGAGGCCATCACCTGACTATGTCCATCAATTACAATACACATGCTGCTGCTGTGCAGGTGTACTCCTTCACATCCACCAGAGAGTGTGCGGGTGGGACAAGCAAAGTACACCATGGAAGGGCTTGGAGACTTTACCATAAGCATCATCTGCCACACACCGAACAGTACAGGAGTCAAACCCCTGACTGACTACTCATTACTATTACATGTGCATGACATTACTACATGTGCCACAAAGGCGACATGCTGCTGTGCTGTAAGAACATATATGTGTGTAGGTGAGTGACATCTGCAACAGAGATATAGTAGACATACATTAGGTGTGGCACACATGGCTGTCCATGTGAACGGATGCCATTGTCACCACAACCGCATTCTCTAATGGACATGCATTAACACCTTTGCCAGGGCCACAAATACACAATGTAACTACTTAGTTTGCCACACTGCAGTAATGCACAGGACCACATGCACCACAGGGGATATCTGGAGGTTCTATGGGTTAGGGCACGTGAAAGTGCTTGACATCTGTTGGTATGCCAATGAGGGTTATACTGGGAGTGACTGTGATTGGGAGCATCACAACCCACATGCAGACACAGGGTGCCAGTACTGGCATGCAGGTATGCATTGCTTCATGGGTGTGTAGTGGTTGGCTGTGCAAGATGGCTGTACAAGGCTGGGTGAGGGGTATTTTTTGGCATTGTGTCATCAGACAATGGTGTGCAGTGCAGGGGTGTAGTGTCTGCAATGTCCCACACAGATGGATACTGCATTATCTGGCCTGATATCCTGGTTACCAATGTGTATGGCCATAGCTTTGCAATGCATGCCATGTCTGTGTTGATAGCCCTTCACATGGACATTGCCTGGGATGTGCATGTCCCACAATACTGTACAATGACATGTACAGGTGTACCTGGTTTGGCAGACACATGTTGTGTACACAGCCTGTTATCCCCCAATATGCCAATACTGGCCTGGTGTGGCAAAACCTGCTTATAGTGAGCAGGTCGACCCTGCACCTGCATGGATAGTATGATACAAGTATTCTGTGGTGTCGGTGGCATGGGTCCATACAAGGCATATGTGTACAGTATTGTCTAGCCTCTGTGGATCACATATGATGGCACCACATATGTTGCAGGTATTCAGTGTGGAAGATAGTGAAGGCACAATGTCCGCATATATGTGCCTATTGTACCGTTGTACAGGGTGCCATGTCCTCTGCAGGCCACTGCATTCACACCATGCCTACTATCTGTCAACAATGTGCATGGTACTAGCAACATAGCGGGATATCCTAGGCAAGTTTGTTTGTGCATGGCACATGGGTGCGGGACATATACCGGGTACTAGTAGAGCTGCATACTTTGTTCACCAGGCCTTTTGCCAGATGTATGGGTATGGCTTGCCAACACAGTCCCGTGGCTGACTGACAGCTGTACTCCTCATGAGGTGGCCAATATGTCATAAGCCTGACACCATATAGGAAAACTACAAAATCCGCTCCCAAATGACAATCACAGCCACCTCTACACAAGCTCTGACAGACAAACACACACTTGCCATGTCCTGTATACAAACCCCTACCATATCACACTGCAGCAATACATGTTTAGGGCATGCGCTACGGTGAATACTGGGTTGCGGCATGCCTACAGATGTATACCTAGGTGAGTGACAACAGCAGGAATGACAAAGGTGGTCATGTGATTTGTACAGAGAGTGCATACTCTACAAAACACTGTACTTGTCTCTCATAGGCAGACATACACACACTTGGCATGTCTGGGATTATAACACTGACCCAACTACTTTATTACACTACAGCATTACACAGTTACAGACTGTGCTATTGAGATTACTGGGACACAGCACTCCCAGAGGTGTATTTATAGATGGGTGACATCATCAGACTTGCCAAAGGTGGGTATAAGAAATGTATGGAGTGTAAGCAGTCTACAAGCATTACTCAGTCCTCAGGCAAATGGGGACAACCACACACACGACAAGTCTGGGATTAGAACACTGACTTAACTATGTTATTACACTACAGCATTACGCAGTTACATAACATGCTACTGAGATTATTGGGACACAGCACTCCCAGAGGTGTATTTGTAGATGGGTGACATCATCAGCCTTGCCAAAGGTGGGTATAAGAAATGTATGGAGTGTGAAAAGTCTAAAAGCATCACTCTGTCCTCATGCAGATGGGGGCAAACACACAGGGCAAGTTTGGGATTAGAACACTGATCTAACTACATTATTATACTACAGCATTACACAGTTACAGAATGTGCTACCAAGATTACTGGGACACAACCTTCCCAGAGGTGTATTTGTAGATGGTTGACATCATCAGCCTTGCCAAAGGTGGGTATAAGAAATGTATGGAGTGTGAGCAGTCTAAAATCATTACTCAGTCCTCAGACAGATGGGGACAATAACACATACACACACAAACGTCAAGTTTGGGATTAGAACACCAATATGACTACTTTATTATACTACAGCATTATGTAGTTACAGAACACGCTACCAGGATTACTGGGACACAGCACTCCCAGAGATGTATTTGCAGATGAGTGACATCATCAGCCTTGCCAAAGGTGGGTATAAGAAATGTATGGAGTGTGAGCAGTCTAAAAGCATTACTCAGTCTTCAAGCAGATGGGGACAAACACACACACACACAGTAAGTCTAAGATTAGAACACCGACCTAACTACTTTATTACACTACAGCATTATGCAGTTACAGAATCACTACTGAGATTAATGAGACTCAGCACTCCCAGAGGTGTATTTGTAGATGGGTGACATCATCAGCCTTGCCAAAGGTGGGTATAAGAAATGTATGGAGTGTGAACAGTCTAAAAGCATTAATCAATTATCAGGCAGACGGAGACAAACACACACACAGCAAGTCTGGGATTAGACCACTGGCATAACTACTTTATTACACTACAGCATTGCGCAGTTGCAGAATGTGCTACCGAGATTATTGGGACACAGCACTCCCAGAGGTGTATTTGTAGGTGGGTGACATTGTCAGCCTTGCCAAAGGTGGGTATAAGAAATGTAAGAAGTGTGAGCAGTTTAAAAGCATTACTCAGTCCTCAGGCAGACTTGAACAAACACACACACACACACACACACACACACACACACACACACACAGCAAGTCTGGGATTAGAACACCAACCTAACTACTTTATTACACTACAGCATTAATGCAGTTACAGAACACACTACCAAGATTATTGGGACACAGCACTCCCAGAGGTGTATTTGTAGGTTGGTGTTATCATCAGCCCTGCCAAAGGTGGGTATACGAATTGTGTGGAGTGTGAGCAGTCTAAAAGCAATTTTCAGCCCTCTGGCAAATAGGGACAAACACACACATGTCAGTGGTGGGTACGGAACACCTGCCTATTTACAGATCACTATTACAATACTACATTCTTACGAGTCGCGCCACACAGACTACACATTTCAAAGCTGTCATTATCACCTTCTTGGAATGCGGACATCGATAGGGATGCTGGCAGTTAAGATGTACATACCTGTGAACCTGTGTGTTTAAAGTAGGAATCCATCCTGACCTGGAGTATGCCCATCTGTGGAATGGATGACTACTACCACTATACAGGGTTACAATGGCCATGTCCATACACAGAGGCACATAACCGACACAAGGTGTCACTGGGCATGCTCACACACTTAGTAGCACAGGGCTGTTCGGAATGCACTATGTGTCTATTTACACACGGTTATACTGGGCATGCTCAGGGCTGTTCGGAATGCACTATGTGTCTATCTACACAAGGTTATACTGGGCATGCTCAAACACTTACTAGCACAGGGCTGTCTGGGATGCACTCTGATTCTAAACACGGAAGGACACAGTGGCCATGCTATTACAGGTAGACGTAAAGAACACATTGTAATGGGCTCTGGTATTAGTAGTTGTCATTGTTAGCAGGAACGCTGCTCTACATTTATTTGACACTGGCCTTTTACACATCTGCTGCTGTCCATCACCTTAGAAATACCATCCTATACCAAGCACAATATCACCACTCACAGTGATGTCTTGCTAGGAGTGGAAACTGCTTGACCAACACAATGAGCCTTGCTAGAGGTGGCAACTGCTTGAACAACACAATGAGCCAATATCCTGCTGTAAGTACGAGGTTGTCCAGTGTTTGTCATTCTGGGATGACATGACTGACAGTAGACAGGCCTTTGACACATATCACATGCATCCATGATTCAAGGGAGAGGGGATAATACCCAAGTTGCATCCGCCCATACAGTGCCATTACAAGGCAAATGTCCTAAACACAGGATAACACCCTATAACCTATCGGACAACTGCATTGTATGCTTATGCTAATCAGTGCTAGATGTGTAGCATCCATAATCACAGCTGCTCACTGTAGATCCAACAATGGGGAATACTGACATCTGTGCAGTGAGGAACACCTGGCTGATGGCTCTGTAGTGCACAATAGCACTACCACCATATACCTCAGAACCAGACATGTGGGCCATAACACAGGTACGGACCACTCAAGGTGGTGGTGTCCCCACATACATAGAGGCCACTCACATGTATTGACCGGTACCCCCATGAAAGGCATCACAGATGAGTCATGTGCAGGACACAGTGTCACATGCTGCATTCTAGGATGTAAACCTCAGATACCATAATGCCCTCAGACCACCAAAACACATCCATGCATGTTGTAGGACATATAAGAGTACACCACCATGTGACCCTTGACCAGTGGACTGTACCAAGCTCTACATCAACTGTAGAAAGTACCCATGTACTGACACAGTTGCATCATGTGTTATGCAATGCAATGTAATGATACCACTGTTTGTAACCAGGTCAGCTGTACACATACCAGGGGTCCTCAGTTATTTACAGCATTAGCAGATGACTGTTGCTGTACACCAGTACACATCCTCATGTATGGATATGACATACATGCACCTGCCCTGGGTATGTACATGCCACACACACACAACATACATGTAAATAGCATAGCTGTTGCTATCCTTTGTGCAAATAGGTGGCTACAGCCATTACACTTATGCACATGGAATGTAGGTCCATGGCTGCTGAATGCTAACAGTACATAAGGTGTGATATCACTGTTGACAGAGGTAACATTCCCTCTGTACCGGTCACCCATTACACCTATCATATCATACAACAGTCCATGTGTCATGTATGTCATTACACATGTCCACCAATTGCAATGCCTACAAACATGCCCAAATGACAGGACTGTAGGACCTACACACATGTACATGTAGTGGTGTGCATTCAGATAACATGCGCGTGCAGTTGCTGATGTATGCAGGTGACGTGTATCCTAGTACATCATGCAGTTGCAATGCAGCCTCAACACTGCCAACTCTATATGGTGATATGCTGAATGTATGGAAAGATGTACCTCAGGTATGGACAGATGTGTGGAAATAACTAAGTGGTGGGGCATCTTTGCAGATGGATGTTTGCTGAGGACAGCTCACAGGTGTGTCACAAGTGGTCCTACAATAATCTGTGTAACCGGTAAGCAATGGTTTAATTAATTGTAAGACATACACAACTTAGACAGCGGTCAGGGTGACAGCGAAGGTAAATCACTTGACACCTGTTAACAGTTAAGACATCCTGTGTGCATATATCTGCACTGTTGCCAAAGGAAGCATCAGTACACTTTGTAATGCATGCAATACTGCTGTAAGTCTGCCATACATATCATGAGCTAGGCAGGTCTTTGATTCACAGTACTGGCATGCGTGGTTGTGTGTGTGTCCATATATGTCACGTATGGTGGGGAATACATCTCATTTGTTACTCACTCTCCTGTACACTAGTGTACACATCTGTACCAACTGCAATGTACAAAGCAGGACATAGGCAGGGGCATGTATCTCACACATATGAGGTATCTGTATGTGCGTGACATATGTGTATTCAATACTGAATGCCACAGTGTGTGTATGTGTGTCTGTGTGTGTGTGTGTATGTATGGCTGTCTGGTCCCCGGAGTGAGGATGTATGTTACCATACTGAACTGATAAGACCCCTCCCCCATTGAGGCAATATAATCTACTATCTGTGTTGATGTCCCCGATCTTAGGCCATACTGACTACCTGTACATGTTTATTCTCTGTGGTGCATCATGTAGGTGCACAGTACTGTAATGATGATTTGCACATAGGCAGGGGTCCTCACCTCACCAGTAGCAATTATGTGCTAGTGTGTGTTACTGTGTTGGTGAATCCGTGAGTGTGTGGGAGTGTTACTGTGTCACTGAATACATGTGTGTCAATACCTGAGTGTGTGGGTGCAGTTGTGTGTTGGCATCCTGTCATGGGAATGTGTATTACTGCTTCCCAATGAGGCAGCACACTTCCCACTGGCCTCAACCCTTGTAATCAGCTAGACCGCTCTCGTACCTCACCACTCCATGTACCTGTACCTGTGATGTCACCCTGTATGGATGTCACATCTGTAGCCACAGTACACAGCTATCATGCTCTTGGATCCGTAGACGTGTTTGGAATGTGGGACAGTCTCACTGTTATGTGGCAGCTACACAGTGCATGCTGGTATATTCATACATACCTGTGAGTAGTCCACATTGACATATGGAACACTAACTGCAAACACTGACATCCACCAGCACTTGCAATTAGACCTGAAGGAGGACAGCAGAACATCATGACCAACATGCAGTTACTGTTGTTACACAAGACACATACTGTTAACAGTACAAAATGCATTGTACACCTGTAGTACATGGTATGTCTGCTGCCTTTCAACAGTACTCAACAATTGTAAACTACACTTATCTTCCTAGTCTGTTCACCCTGTGCATCAGACCATATGAGCATGTCCCTGCACCGATGGTGTGGATATCAGGGATGCAGCACAGGCATCATCATATGCACAGGGTGATAATGTTTGCCAAAGGCCTAGGCTGCACAATTGGATGACATCATGTGTGTGGGTTAGGGCCTTTGATCTAATTGGGCATGCATGGATGTTATGCATGTTTGTGCTGCGGTGACCTACATATGTTTCCAGTGTGTGCGTGTATGGATGCACACAGTTCTGGCATGTGTCTGGCCTACACATGAGTATTATTGACAGCTGCAGACTGTACAGGCCAGGTTTTATAGTTCACGGTGTCCGGCCACAGACATGTGACCTGTGCCTGCCAGGGGTGGCACGGGCGCTTTCAGGCAGAGGTGCAGATTGGGTACTGTCTGATGTCACTTGTCTACTGGAACCGTGTCCCTGTTGGGACCATCCTGGGCCACGTGCATGTGACCTGCTGTGTCGTGGTGTGGACAGCATAGCACCAGATGCACTGCTGCTGCTACTGCCACTATGGAAGCGGACATGTGAGGTAGCTCGTACACATACACCTGAAACAGGTGATGTAGCAGGCCTACAACAACGTGCCTGACACCTCACTCCTATCAGATGTTCCAACACAGACAGCTCATGCTCGCGGATTGTCATGCCACGGTCAAGGACTCAAACCATGTCACCCAACCATCTATCCAAACTTCAGCAATCTGCTGTTGAGCATTTACCATTGCCTGGATGTTGTTGTTTAAAGAATGGACAGTAGCTCTCTGAAGCCTCTGATCATCTCTGTTGTGCCATTCAGCATGTGCTTGTGCCTCCATTACAGCCTGAAACATGCATATGGTGACACCAGCTGCTACGCTCTGTCTTGCAGGAGCATGTTGGCCAGAGGTCCTCCTACGAGCAGCAGTGGCCACATGCCTGTGTAGGGCACCACCAGTCAGTTGGCTGACACCATGGTGTGCAGGCACACCTTCCATAGCCCCCACACTTTCATGTTCCAAGCTACCACATGCCAACTGTCCTTCCTCTATGGTCACTGATGATGGGGTATGTGCAGGCATGGGATCTGTGTTTGGGGATGAGGGGTATCGAGCTGGAATGGCAACTGATGGCACAGTTTCAGCCCCTGACAACTCTGCCTGTGCCTCAATCATACGTTCATCATCACTGCTAGAGTCTGTGGGGAAACTGACATCAGATGTACCGCAGGAGGGCAATGCACCTACATCACCTGTGAAGGCAGACAAGAACTGTACATTACAATCTATACAATAGACACACACAGACACACACACACACACACACACACACACACACACACACACACACACACACACACACACACATGGTATGACAGAAGGCATGCAGCATGCATGTGATATGGCAGACGGCATGCAGTGCAGACAATAATAGTGGTAGTTATCATACATCCCTGGGTTGCACACAACAGCATGCATGTGCCATAGCAGATGGCATGCAAATTACTCAATCATAGTAGTAGTTAGCATACATCCCTGTGTTGCACCATGTAGACCAGCAGAGGTTAACAGTACACCTGCCTGATGTGTGGCATATGACCTTGAAAATCACATGTAGTATGATGTGATCTGCTGATGTGTGCCAATGACATGCATACATGTTTAACACAATGGTGCCCTGTCAAATATACAGTGGGGTAATGGTGTCCCAATGCAGTGTTGTGTGTATGCCCTACACATATACTACACATTTAGCTGATGAGCATGGCCATTGCAGGGAATCATGAGGCATCTCTATTGCTATACAGTGTGACTTACAGACACAATTCATAGCCATGACTGTGTTCAGATACCATACATATATACTGTGGAATGTGACCCACATCACTGATGTGTATACACACTAAACCATGATGTGTAATGTGTGACACAGGTCACTGAAGGGTATACGGATGACACCCATGCACATCTGCAACCATATTGCTGCTGCCTGGCAACTATGGCCAGACATGGTGAACACGTCGATACACCATGTCCCACATGACATCTGTGTACCACACACACACACACACACACACACACACACACACACACACACACACACACACGAGGAGCAAGTATGACATTGATGTCTGACACCAGCAAGGGGAATGTACTGTATCTGTGGGCTGATGTGGATACTGTACAGGTGACTGCTGTCATGTTCTGACACCCTCAAGATTTTCAACACATCTTATGTGGTGGATTGATGTCATGCCTACACAAGATGTGCACAGGCCTGTAGGATGTCTAGTGTTCCACATCTACAATATAATCATTACACAAAGGCCATAGTTGGACCATGTGTAGCCTTTGTATGACAGGGTGTATACACAAGCACATCACATCTACTGTGTGTATTGCTTCATGTCTCTGGCCATCCTCCAAGGCCATGTGTGTACATGTGTTGGCCAAATTATTGTGACGGGCATCTATTTCACATGTCTGTGTTGTCCCATATGACATCCACCCATAGATGTCATATGCTCCACTGACGACAGGGTTATGCACACAAAGGGTGGTATGTGGGATATGTTTACAGGTTAGTTAGGCAGTGTTGCAGCCAGGCCACTAGATGTCATGGACATGTCAAGATAGCACATCACATTGTGTGACATTCATAGCAGGGCTATGATCCACACCAGTGAATCCAGTGGGCTGGCCATACTCCAGCCCACTGTCTAGTACTGTTTGTATTCCCCACATATGTAGTACTGATCTGTAGTACATGTCTCTACAGTGAACAGCACCTCCATCATTGTATGCACAGCTGTCCACACATCTGGCAATGACAGTTTGTGAGGATTCATGTCGGTGAGGTGATTCACATAGTTTGCAAGAGTTGCACATGGGTAGGCATTGTGATGCATTGCAGGTCTGACCTGTATATTGTGACAGGACCATACATTATGTGTACATGCTGTAAATGGCCACATGGCAGATAGATCTGTGCATTATGATGCCTGATAAATAATAACAGTCTCACTTGCAACTGGCTGCTGTCGCAGCGGAATGCCAGAGGTACCTAAATAGGAGTAACACAGCAGTATGAGCATTATCCATGCCTGTATGATGGCTACAGGGTGAAATGTGCATGTTAACACATACACCAGTACATTAGACTATACTATGGTGTATGCACATGTGTGCATACACAGAGTAGCATACTATAGTATGCGGCATGTGTGTATACATGCCTTGCATATGATGTTACATTACATATTGTACAGTGACACATGCAACTATATGGAATATAGTTGTTATAGGTGCAGTACTGACTTACCAGGCAACTCCAGGCTCAGTGGTTGAGAGACACCCACCTCCACAATATCAACTAAGGCTTGTGGATGTGGTTCTGCAGGTATCCCCAGGTTGGCCTGTAGCTCCTTGGTACGTGTGAGTGGGGGCTGGGTTGGTGGTCCACCACCTGTTGCACCTTGTTCCCTGGTGATTGCATTCGCACGCTGTTTTGCCCATCTAATGAAGTCTGTACAGTGTATGCTCACCTGCTGGTATGTGCAGTTGTGGCCACCCACATCATTAACCCTCCTGCAAAGTTCCATCCACAGGACATCCCGTTGCTGTGCATCCTGTGGCACATGGCTGAACAGTATATCATGATTATCATGTAGGTATGGGATGAGGGCCTCATCCTCCAAGTGGGTAAAAAGGGGTAGCCTTGCACGTGGCATACCTGGAAGACATAATGATGGAGACAGGTCACAGTAACTCATAGAGACATACAAAGCTATAGCTGAACATACATGTGTATCACATTTATTACGATTAAATAGTTGTATTTGCAAATCTACATGACACTGACGTGTTTGTGGTCACACACATGTGACACTCAATGGTGAGTGGATATTATCACCACATATGTGTCTGTGTGTCACCTGATTACATTGCTCATACTCCATGTGGATGCTGTCTTGATGAGGGCATGTCTGTTTGCCTGTACTGGTGTTTCTACCTATCAGCACATGGCTGGATGTGTCCACATTAACGCAGTCAACCTTGATGCTGTGTATATGTCACATATAAAGACTTACACTGCCTTAACAGACATGACCTGTGACCCTGCAGACTTGCTCACATAAGGTTTTACATGTATGTGTTCTGCCATATACATCTACACGGCACTGTACAGCAATTCAACATCCTGCCATGTATCACCTGTGTTGCACATGTGATACACATGGGACACTGGCTAGCCAGATGGTATTTGCAGGGATGGATATCAACTACATCATGTACAGTCACAGTCAACTAGTAGGCTATATGCCATGGGCCATATATGAATCTAGGATGAAGCCGACAGGCGGGTCTCTGGGGCCAGGTGGAGCAGTGCCACATTACTGATCCACAGGGTTAATGATACATTTACCATGCGGTCATCGCACCATGTCTGAGAAGGGAGTGATGTGCAGCTTTGACTGACAGGAATGCATAGTATGGCAAGACTATGTAAAGTGTATGGGACAAGGATCTGTCCAGCATGTGGAAGGTGGATGTCCAGGAAGTATGTGTTTGAGATCAGGATGTGCACATGAAGCATGTCCAACATCACTGGGTTGGACATGGATTTATTCAGGGTATGCATCATGCTACATAGTGGAGATGGGGAATGGGAAGGCTGGTGTAGGCCATCTGCACATGGCCAATACCCCTTAAAGGAAATATGTGATCTGATATGGGTCACTTGAGTGTTGTGTATGGCTGGACAATGATCTCTATATTCATGGATGGCACCCTGTCATTATTAGGGTTGCCACATATGACTACCTGACAGGTGTGGTGACGTAGCTATCACAGGAAAGACAACTGCCCAGCTGCATCCCTTACACACAGTGTCCATTATGTTGACCGCTGCCTAGGTGGTAGTTCATGGGTACAGGGTTATTAACATAGGGGTGACAATGCAATATGTAGCTGTCAGATTGTGGCCACATGTCACACACAACTCACCCACAAAGCCCTTTCTGTATGTTGTTCACAACACTCTGGAGTCGACTATTGCTCCTAGGTCATAGTCATTCGCATACTTCAATAGGCAGATGCCGTCTGTTTGTCTGTGAGGTATGGACTACAGTGAGGGGGAATACAATTAATTGACCCTGTCTTACTGTAGCTGGCACTGGTGTGATGAGCATGTATTATTCAGACACTTTCTGTGGTGTTGGTTCTGCCAGCAGTCCCATTGCAAAACACTCCTGTGACATAGGAATGTACATCTAGTATACCAAGTCTAGGTGGAACACAGTATGGGTGATGATGTCCTATGACCTGGCAAGGTTATGATATGCAGTGTGAAATCAACCTTACTGTCATCTACATCCATACTGCTGACATCAAATAATTTGATCAAGGTTCATGGCCTTTCAGACCAGACTCACCAGGGTAGTAGTGCAGTACTTCCCATTATCAGTGGTGTCTCCCTCTTTGTGGGTTATGATACCTGTTGGTGTGCACCATTCAGTGTATACACAGCCTGACATGGAGTTATGTTTTACATGATGTGTACGTGGAGAGCAACTTGTTTTGCCATATGTGTAAGATACAATGTATGATGTGGACAGGACCCATGCAGCCTGAGTGCAGCTTGTACCTGCATAGTTGTGGGTACAGGGGCTCTGTGGTGTACATGGATATATGATTGTGTACCTGTTTCGGGGGGGACAGTTTGTTTATGTTATCCAAGACCCTATCTGGATTGCTTATTCATGCTCAGCACTTGTTCAGAACTTGTAAGCACTACGTAAGCTAATAATTACTATAGCACTCAATATTCCTCATTACCTAGAGGTAAACAGGTTTTGTACATACTTTTCTCACTTGCTTAGAGTAAAATTGATCTTGTACTCACTTTCCTCACTTATCTAGGGGAAATTAGTTATATATTCAGGCATGTCCAAGGGTCAGCTGCCAGTGTTCTCTCCTGTCTATCTGATGAATCTGGACATCTTGAGGCAATGTAGACATTGCCTCATGTACACAGACAACCCTCTCTGCCTACCACCCAACACTACAACCTGTGAGAGATGCACTTGTCTAGCCAAACTGGAGGTAAAGCTCTCTCCAACCAAGCCTGACCCTGACAGTCATGTGGAGAAGGTAAACATTCGCACCACACCACATTCCTCACATAGTCTCACTGAATCTACCCCACCATTAACTGAGAAAACTACTCATGTACCAACTCATTAGCTCAATGCTTTCTGGAATTCATGAACACCAATGCCCTGGATCAACAGATCCACACACCCACCAGGGGCAACAATATCCTAGACCTAGGCATTACCAACATGAGTGACCGGTGTTCCACACCTGAAGTCAACTCCTCGTTGGTCCGATCCAACCCTGAGCTGAACAGTGTTGATATCCACATCCCGCCCCCACCCCCCATTAAGGGAACCACAGTATAATATGTCTACAAAGCCAACTTCATGTTTCTTAAGACAAACGTGGTGAATGTCATGACACCCATGCAGATGGACAATACTGTTACAACTGCTGAATCTTACACAAATGCACTCTATAAGCACTTACATGAGTGCATGGATTGTGCTATCCCAAACAGAACCAAGACGCTATACTCCTAATTAAGGAAGTCAATCTGGTGGTCTTCTGCCATAAACAAACTTTACAACAGGAGGAAGACACTGTTGCAAAAGAGAGTATAATCCCATGTGTGGAGGAGCTCCCTGGTCAGCCTCAGGAAGAAAGTGAGATCCCTTATAAGATCCTCCAAAGCTAGCTATGAAAACAAAACCGCCACTAATTCCAACAACCACAAAGCATCCTATAGCTATGTCAAATATCTCAATGTCAACACCCAGATCTGCTCTGAGTTACAGCACAAAGGCATGAACATTACAGAACCAACTGATATTGCCAACATCCTGTCAGATAGGTTCAGTGCTACCTTTCCACCCTCTCAAAGCTGCACACTCTAAAGCCAATATCACAGCATCCATGGGACCAGACAGCATCCCAGGCTGCATTTTACACAAACTTCAATAATGTACAGGCTCCCCACCTACGCACCATGTTCAATAATAGCCTTTCATCAGGCTTTGTGCCCCCTGAATAGTGCACAGCAACAGTTATCCCACCCCACAAAGGTGGTGCCACAACGGACCATTGGACCTATTGCCCTATAGGCCTGACTATCCTGCTCTGCAAGGCTATGGAGCACACCATGGATCTCAGTCACAGAGACATTGGGTGCCTCCAAACCTTTGACCCCTCCCAGTTTGGCTTTGTTAAGAGCAGACCATGCTTCCTAAACCTGGTGGACTTCTTAGAGAAAGTTACCAAGGCATTAAATGAGGGTAAAGAGGTCCACACAGCCTACCCAGATCTCTCAAAGGCTTTCAAAATCATTCCTCATTCTGGCATTATCGACATACCCATCCACCTGAACATTAACCCCTACATCATGTGATGGTTTGCAAAGAGTTGCATACCCTAGGTCTGACTGTAAAACAGTTACAAGTGGCATCCCCCAGGGCTCAGTCCTAGGACCCCTCATGTTCGGTATATAATTCTCTGTTGTACAGGCAAGCACAGGAGGGCTTTGGCTGAAAAGGTTTGCAGACGACTGCAAACTAGGGGACATAATTGTTTCCCCAGCTGTTACAGACACCCTCTGGAAGGGTCGCACTGAGACGGATACCTGGTGACAATATCATGGCCTCAAGCTGAATGCCAAAAAGTACATAGTCATCCCCTTTGGATATAACTAATTACCCATGGACTACCACATAGGTACTAGTCCCCTACATACAGAAAAGTTAATAAGGGATCTAGGAAATACAGTAGATAACAATCTTTCCTTCAATGCCCATAATGACCAGGTGGTTAGAATATCCTTATACGTGGCCCCCCTAATCTCTAATGGGTTTGCATCCAGATCAAAGGAGGCCATTGTGCCTCTCTACTCATGACTTATTAGACCCATTAAAGGATGCAACACCCCATTTGGGATATACCTTACAAGACAACTGCAACAGCTTGAAAGACCACAACAGTACCACACCAAGAGGATTACTGACCTCAAACAGATGACCTATGCAACCCAACCTAAGAAACTCCAGCTATACTCGGTTGCATACCGCATACTCACAGGTGATCTCTGCTTGACATACAAGGCCCATGTCCAACCCAGTATTGCTGGATATGCTCCACCTAAACAGAGGCCCCTGAGAGCCACATGCTCTAGGGATATACACCTAACCACAATGATGACTAGGACATGCTGGACAGATAGATTCCTGATCCGGACACTCCCCATGTTTTGGAACATGATTCCAATGTACATCAGGCAAGGCCCTCACTAGCACTCTTCAAGGGAAACCTTGACGTGTGGATGGGAGACAGACATGCACCCCAGGGATCACTGCAGTGGCTCTGCTGGACAGAGGCACAGGGAACTAATGCCTCTGCCATTCAGAGGCACAGGGAACTAACCTATGGGGGTGGCAAAAGCCAACACACTCTAGCTAGGCTTATAAATACCCTTGGTAAGACAGCCTAGTACCTACCTTTGCACTTATTACATGTCTTATGTGCATGGATAGTTAACTAGCTCTTCAATTTTACTTTGCTATCATGCTGATAAACTGTCGGGTGACTACATGTCATATGTATCCTATTATTGTGTATTGTAAATGCCAATAGACATAACTAACATTTGCCTAACATAACAGTAATGCTATGTAACTTGTAATACATATCTGCCTGCAATACTGGACATTACACAGTTATTGGCACAATACCCCACAATGTAAATCATAATTGCACAGTGGGCCAACCTTCGACATGTTATTCTCAGTAATACACCCATACATATGGCTACTGTTACAATATATCAACATATACTATCCCCTGTTATAGCACATACTTGTTGGACCAGCCCTGCCACTGACAATGGCTGGTGAGGAATATTTGTGTTCAAAGCCCTTATATAGCATCCCTTGTGGTGTATGTGGTGTTTGCCTTGTGACCTACAGCAATACACACATAAATACTACAAGCGTTACTATGCTCAACAATACATCACTACAAGATAACTGTTTCCACTGTATGGATTGCATGCATTTTAAATATTACAGAGCAGTTACTAATTACACAGACATACTGAGTGTTCTACAAACCTTATTAGTAACCTGAGGCGTCGTTGAATGTTGATTCAATCCTTTTCATTTTGTGTTTCAATCTTCTTTGTAACGTTCTGCTGATACGGATGGTTTGAATGTGTGATAAGCCATCCTTTTCTAGTTAAATATTGGTAACGTGCTATTCTGACCACCAATTGGTGTTTCAAAGTAGTTAATTAGATGCACATCAGCTGAGCAGCTACTCCATTAGCTGATACCTTGGCAACAGTGGTGTATAACTGAGTACTCCTTTTGGGTATTGTCCGTTTGCCTTACTTTCAAGGAAGACGGCCTGGATGTGTTGTTTGTGATGTATTTCAACAGCTACATGGAGACAGACAGAGATATATTAGCTTCATGACTCCCGTGGATTGTGTGTAATGGCTAGATGATTTTGTTCTACGTGTGAGTACAGCTGTTATATTTCAGAACATTGCTACTTATGCAGGGTTTGTTTGTACCTAATACTTCTGCAGATGTTTCAGTCTGGCAAGGATGTTTGGGCAGCTCAAGGCTGTGTGGCTATGCATGAACTGTTATGTGGTTTACAGTGTGCTCACCAGACATCCTTGATTTGGTGTACATGTGTATCATACTGTGCTGTTACTCAGTAATAGGTAACACTTCCCGGTGTACACACAGCCCTCTGAAACGGGATTAGAACAAACAAACCCTGTAACATCAGCAGCTGTTCCATTGTATAAAAGCAACTATTTCACATAGGGCCATGTTAGTGTGTCTCTGACAAGGTATGTTAAGGCTTCTGCAGATGTTGTACAGTGAGTGAATGATTTGTGATGTTATTACAGTTTGTATTGTAATTTGTTTGGGTGTGGGGGTAATGCTGGTGGGTGTGCATAGCAGATGCAGGTGTGTAGGAACTGCTTTTATACATAATCAATATTTGTGTGAGGGTTCTTTCCCTATTTGAACACCTATCCTTTAGTGGACTAATACTATGGTAATTGCAGGCTGATTCATTAAGGCACTAAGTGGTTCATGTATAGCATGCAGGTGATGTTAGTCCTTGAAGCCTTTCGGCAATACATCGGAATGTAATAAAGTGTTGCTACATGAAAGCTGTGTATTTTTGTCATAGGTATTTGCAGTCATTGTAGTTATGTTGGTGACTGACTCTCTTTGGCTAGGGTTGCCACCTTTTCATATGGCCATAATGGGACCTTTTCGGGACACACATCTGATTTTACAGGCCGACACAAACCCACGGTCAGTACAAGGGATAGAACTTTCCTTTCTTGCCTAAATATAAGCTTATTTTTGTAGCAGTTTAGTTGCTTATCCTGTTTCTTGTAACATGTAGGTATTTTAGATACAGAAAGAACTATTGTATGCAACTATTACATTACATATGGGACATGATTATGTCCTACAATCTCAGGACATTTGCCATGTTTAATATATTTGGTCAGGACACAACCGCCCAAAGAGGGACTGTCCCTAGCAAAGTGGGACAGGTGGTAACCCTATCATTGGCTCATGTCCATAGCACATATTTGTAATAGTGTATAGGCACACAATCTCCATATCATTTGTTCATAAAGGTTGGTCGTGGCGGAATGTGTGATTGCTATGGTCCATGTTATACTCATATATGAACACTTCAACCGTTGTATACGGGATACCTATGGAATCCCGATACCACACAGTTCCGACGCCCACAGTAGCGGGCCCAGACTCCCATACCCCACATTACCGACAGCGAGAGTAACTCGCAAAAGTAACATGAACATTGAACACACACGCACACACAGACACACTGCTACCCACCACATCCAAACAAACCATCCTACACTATGTTATGAGCTGGTGGGCAACCCCCCCCTACATCCCCCATGTGGGTGTCTACACCCACCACACCCCCACTACTTTAATATTCTACCTCCTAGATCGCACAAACAGACGCACAAAGCTAACCCACATCCACACATTACAGTCCCCCAGGAACACGCACCACACTCAGAACACACACTTACACACACTGCAGCTCTCAGAAACACTTACACACAGTAACCTACCTGAACCGCAAAACCAGAAGCATTGACAAACTGGCCCTTAACATCATGATTTTAAACCTCACGCATCTGGTGTTTCGGTATTGTGTTCTTTCGGACTTTAAGCCTTGTGATTACGCACGTCAGTATGTCAAGCAGTTGGTATGTGGTAGGTATCCCATTTATATGTACCTCCATTGTTATGTAGATGTTGTTAACCTATCTATATGTCTACATATATATGTATATCCCCATATATCGACATCTCTCTCTCTCTCTATAAATATATATATATATATATATATATATATATATATATATATATATATATATATATATATATATATATATATATATATATATATATATATATATATATATATATATATATATATATATATTCCTCTCTCTCTCTCTCTCTCTCTCTCTCTCTCTATATATATATATATATATATATATATATATATATATATATATGGGTTCATGTCTATGGATCGACAACTCACTATATCGACATCCACTTCACCGACATCTGAAATACTACACATAAATCACGGACATCTAACAGGTAAGAGATTTAAATTCGCTAATCATGCCTACCATGTTTTAGTAAGTATGGCAGTGTTATGCATGTCTGGTAGGCATGATTAGCTAAATTTAAATCTCTTACCTGTTAAATGTCCGTGATTTGCGGTGTCGAGTATTTCAGATGTCGGTGATATATATATATATATATATATATATATATATATATATATATATATATATATATATATATATATATATATATATATATATATATATATATATATATACATATATATATATAGATAACATACACCTTTCATTGGGTACATGCCGGTTTGTCCTATTTCCACACATTCCTACCTTTTGTGTTTTATCTTGTCAGTATACGCAACTGCCATTGGTACATCTCAGGTAGCTTAGTGGTATGTTATTGTGAAGATTGTGTAGATGGTTGCATATTGTAATCCTGGCAGTGGTATTTTACCTCTCAGAGCAGGCACTGGTAATGCAAGGGTGATTAAGCACATTTCAGTGGTTGTGTGTTCCACATGTTTATTATTCTGTGGAATACTACCTATATATGCAAGCTGTGTTTAAGGTATACTATGTAACATGTAAACATCTGAGAAGATTCCTGTCATGGATACTCCCCATTATTTGAAACTACATCCCTAATTACATTATACAAAACCCCTCACTAACACTCCGGGGAATCCTTGCAGAGTGGGTGGGGAACAGTGGATACACCCCAGGGACCCCGCAATTGGCTCTGCTCCACAGAGGGACAGTTAGTTAATTGATGGGATGGCCACAGCAGACACTTTTTGCCTATGCTTATGAGTGGCCTTGGACAGTTAGGCATGTACCTACCTATGTATCTATGAACCTCTACATACAGTATGGGCACATGTTGATAGCTTAATTTACTGTTCAGGTATTGACTTACCTTGTGCCAATGGCAGTTGTGTGTACAATAGTGGAGGGCTACCTATGTAGGATGCACACAGTAGACCACCTATACATGACAATTTATAGGTGGTCGTGTGTTTGTGTGCCATCCATGTTTGCTGTGTGTGCAGGTGGAGGAGGGTGTCAGTCCATGAGTGCCTACACTGTCAGTGTGTGTGCTATACGTTCCCTCTTTGCCAAAGCATGGGCATACTAGACACGCCTCCATCTACCTACTGGGGCTAGCACAGGGTGTTCATGGTCTGAGTACCTCTGTGTTTGTGGGTCCCTTGGCAGTGGTGGTGGGCTGTGAGGGCCTTCACCATTCTGTCCCTGCTGCAGCTGTTTCCGCAGGATCATATTGTGTAGCATGGCACATACTATGAAGATATGGGCACATGTGCCTGGAGAGTACTGCAAGGCTCCACCAGATATGTCCAAGCAATGGAACTGTGATTTCAGCATCCCAAACATGTGCTCTATGATGATTCTGGTTTCTGCGTGTGCCTCATTATGGTGTTCTTGCATAGCTGTGTGCGCATTTCTGATGGGAGTAATCATCCACGGTTCCAGTGCATGGCCAGAATCCCCCACCAGGTGTCCATATGGGATGTCCCCCCTGGCAAATAACTGATACAGCTGTGAGGCATGCCAGATGTGGGAGTCGTGATAGCTTCCAGGGCTGCCAGCACACACATCCATGATAATGCCCTGGGCATTGCAGATGACCTGGCAGTTGATGGAGGGTTATCCCTTGCGGTTTATGTAGCGCCTACCCTGTTCACCAGGTGGTGACTTGATGTGTATGTGCGTGCAGTCTATTGCACTCAGTACCTCCAGGTAGTCTGCTACACAGTGGAAGAGATGCATATTGCTGGCCTATTCCTCCTGCATTCGGGGGAAGTATACGTGCTCATTGGCATGTGGTAACATGGCATCCAGGAACTGGTGGAGTACCCTGGATGCTGATGCCTGTGAGATTCCCATGATATCCCCAGTTGGCCTTTGGAAGGTACCTGTGGCTAGTATTTTCAAGCTTACACATACCTTCATGTCCACTGGGATGGGTTCCCCTCTGTTACTTCTGGCTCTGAGGCGTGGCCGGCACAGCTCAACAAGTTGCTGTATAATGTCCCTATACACCCTGTAATGCTCTACTATCTCCAGATCATGTAGCCCCTGATAGTTACCCTGGGTCTGAACACTCTTTTCCTCCAAAGGTGCCTGAGATGGTTGTCAGCATCATCCACCACACCACCATCAGTCTCCAACACATGCTGGTGAATCAAAGCTATGGCGGCCCCTATCATGTACATTTTAAAAGTTCCCCATCTGTATACACCAATGGTGCATAGTGTCTGGGAATACACAAGTGTGTGTGTGTGGGGCTTTCACACCTTATACTATTGTGCAATGGATGATGCTGGTGTAATTGGGTGTATATGTGCAATTCCAGCTGCAGGGTATGTTAATTATTGGTTTTACAGCTGATACTGCTATTGTGGGGCCTTTGGTGTTGACTTACGCTTAGCTGCCGTGATTCATCTATTGCCCTTTATTTCACTTTTCAATCTGATTCCCCTCCCATTGTCAGGCATGCATCCAGCTGCCGGCTTTCTTGTTTTGTACTTTCACAGCCTAGGATTGTGTTGGGAAATGTGTTATGTAGCTGTTCTACTGCAAGATTGCTTTGTTCTGCTGTGACAGTTCTCTTTTCTTTGCTGTACGGCACCTCCCCTTTCCTGTTCTGCAGGTAGCTGCTAGCAGCCTTGTTAGCTGTTGTCAGTGGCCCACTGTGAGTTCCTAGGTGTTAATTACTCATTTGTACTCCAATTACCATGCTGCAGCATTTCCTTATTGTCTTCCCATATCCTTCCTGTTTCAGCTGTGGTGCATGCCGTGCACAGCCGTTTACCGGGTTTTGAGTGCATTTTCACCCACGTTCACATGCACTTTCGGTTACCTTCTGTGCTCTCAGCTAAGCAAAGTTATGGCTACTTCCACACCCCTATCCTGTGACTTTGCTTAGCAACAGACAACCCAGATTAGCAATAATCCAATGTGCTTACAGCTACGGTGGCACACCCCTCTCTTGATGTCATGTTTTCCTCCAGGCCACTCCTCAGTGTTGTACTGCTACGCTGTGTGGTACATCATTATGCTAGTGATACATTTGCGATTTAGTATTACTTGACTCATTTGCATAGCATTGACTACTAATTCCTAGTTACCATGCAGAACACTGTGACAGACCCTTAGCAACCCTTGCTCCATGGTTGTGGTATAGCATGCGTGCTATTGACTATTATGGGAAATGCATGAATTGAGTTACATTGCAGTTTTACGACATCTAAATATATTTTCCTTGTGATCCTATTTGCGCAAAGATGCACTGCAGTTTTACTTTGTGTTAGTGTGGCCATGACATTAAATGTTATTTTTTACATGATGTCCATGTTTTTTATGCCACTGGCTACATATTTAGCCATTGGCATATATTAACATTATAATACATAAGTGTGGTCCACTTTCATGGCTCCGATTTTATGTTTGAAAAAATGTAAATCTTTTTTTGGTTTACATTTCTTCATGCTTACGCTACGCCTGCACCACGTCATGAATCACTATATACATTCATTTGCATGCTACACTGCTGTGCATGGGGTAATTATCATACATGCGCCAGGAGCTACACAGCTCTGACGTACACTGGTAGTGCATGTGGAAACAGCTTGTACCTGAATCGCCTGGCGGCCATATTTGGCGCTAGATCGCCGACACTACTCCGGTGCCTGGCGCAACCTTCATGAATCCCAGGGAACATCTATTTATTTAAGAATTATTTAGAAAGCTATTTTATTTACAAAAAAATTGACTGATTTACATTAAAGCTAAATTGTTACACAAAGTCAGTGAGTATACAATAGATGGCATATAATGTCAAGAAAGGTATAGAAGATGCTGAACGTCACAACTGCTAGCAGTTCTAGACTGGTGGAACACTGATATTATCAGATAAACATAATGGCATATTTTTAGATAGATATGAGAGTCTATTTATAGCATCATACTGTAATAATGACAGGAAGTGATAGTAAGACCAACTAGGTGTGGGTTTGTGAGTATGTGGGGTGCTTTTGCCAAAGCAATACATGGGCTGTCAAGGAAAACAGTACCACCTTTGGGTCTTTTAGCATTAGTTTTAGCTAGAGTCCAATTCAGAGACTTGTTAATGTTCAGATAATGAAGTCTTTTTCATTGCTACCATAGCTGTTTCTGAATCACATTTTCTCACCACCCCATAAATTGACTTACCTGCAGTAAACAATTCCCACAAGTGGTGAGGATGTTTCTGAATCCTAAGGATTGTGATGCACAATGACGTTTCCATCACTCAGCAATGTTTTTTTTTTCAGAATGTGCTTTTTACTGTGTAGCATCAGCAGAGGCATAGTTGAGTTGAGGCAATGGCGGCACCCCTCCTGCATGCTAAGTATTAGGGGGCACATTCAGCAGATCCTACTCTATTGGTGGTGTAGCACCAGGACTCAGAAGTAAATGTCAATATCATGTTTGTGGTCAGGGCTGAAGAGATGCAGTGTTTCATGCGCCTTTTAAGCTGTTTGTTACAGTTTTCAAAGGGGAAGTAGATTTTTTTTGTCCCCAAATATGAGAAGACCTATTTTTTCATCCAAAACTTAAAGCTGAGGGGGTGCCAGATCAGGGAATGGCACAGAGGAACCAGAATAGCTAGCTACTGCTCCAAGCATAAGTGGTTAAATTCCCGATAGAAAGCAAATTAAAGATTCAGGAAAAAAAGTTTCTTAACATGGTATCAAAGCAAAAAAACTCTCAAAATGCTAAAGTACATTAGAAGTTGCAAAGATAATTGTTTTTTCAGCATTTCTGACTTTATATCATGCACAGTATTTACTGAAATGCACAGAGGCATATCCTGAAGATAAGCTTACATGCCCTTTCTGCACCAGTTCTGACTTTCTTGAGTTGGTGAAAGCTGAAATGATCATAGTGACATTTTATTCTAAAGATAAAAGCAGTGTTCTCTCAGTCATAAATAATGCATTACCTTTTCCATTAACACTATTTGACTGGATACGATATGTTGATGCACAACATGGTATTAGGCACTGAGAAGACACTTGTATATGCTCTGGATAATTTCATGGAAAAGTAATCAGTACCAGTAACTTAAAAAATGTATGTGTTGCACAACTGCTGTTCAAATTCTAATAAACCTTCTATCAAAAGTAATAAAAAAAGTCATTTTAACTCATGCACACTAGAGTTCTGGTAGTTTGAATGACATTAATGTAAAATCCTGCTGTGTTATTCTCAGCACAGTAAGTTAGTTCTTCTCTTATCATAAAGGAAAGATTCAGTGCAAGTATATATTTGATACTATGTAACATGCCCTTTGATTATACATTACTGAATAATGGCTACATAGTATGTTATAGTTCTAGGTATATCTCTCTTAATCTGTAAAACTATTGTAGAAGATTAAGAGATGGTGGCCATAAATATAAACATACAACTTTGTGTTAGATACCGGAACATGTTTTCTACTTTGGTAGATATTTCACTTTACTTAGAACTATAGACCTCATAGGACCCCTATTAACACTGGTACAAAGATGCAGTCATTGAATGATTTGTTGGCATGGCGGAATAACTCCAGACTGTACTGCCAACATTCCTGGTTATGTTAGCAAACCCATAGCTGGGGGGGGGGGTCAGCAAAGGGAGGGTGTATAAATGAGTGGCTGATGGCCAGCTCTTCTGCCTTTTTGGGAGAATGAGCCCCAATGAAGCCAGGGGCTAGTTTTAGTCTGATCACTAAAATGAAGACTGTTGGTCTAGCCAACATTCATTGCCTGTAACACAGATACTAGTAACCAACAAGATGCACATCCAGCTCTCATCCAGCTCTGGGCACTGGTGCATTATATACATGTTGCTGCATGACAAGGGAAATTAAAGCACATGACAAGAAAATGATCAGGACCTACAGCATGACATTGGTCAGCAAACAGTCTCCTTGATTCCATTCTAGCTAACTGCTTAAACATACACAGTTTAAGACAATTCTTTCCTAGAAAGGGTGGGATTCAAACAATGACCAGATATGTTAGAAATACCAGATGAGGCAAGCAATAATGGATGAAATTGTTACTCGTCTATGAAAGTCAATAGGGCAATCCTCCTAAAAAGAGTTAACAAATAATTATCACTGATAATTGTTGAACAATAAACCTTAAATCCAAGATATTAATATGTAATATTTGCAGAAGACTAGCTAACATATGTTACCCATCCCTGTTTGTTTGTTTCTTTTATGTATTGGTATTAGTGGTGGATTATAATAGGGGCTAAACAGGAAGTCATCTAGATCCCACAGCTTTAGGGGGGGCCATGGCTAGCTAACACAAGCATGACATTATGGAATAAAAAAATAACATCTGTCTATTTTATTCAGGCCTGACCTTGTCTTCCAGTCAGTAGTTTCCACCCAGCACAGCAAGTCATGGACAATGACTGAGCATGCATGCATTACAAGAAATTAAACACACTCACAGTACTTTCTACTTTGTGCAATTTATTTTTACTTGGATTGATTTTATTTTTACTTTATTCCATGGCTGGAAATTGAGAAAGCAAGTAAGGGTGTTTATCTCCCACAATTTATTTTTACTTAGATTTACAGAAATAATTGATTTATTTTTTACATTACTTGGATTCATGGCTGGAGTGTGGGTGAAATATCCCTGGATGTTAAATGACCTGACAAAATCAAACCCTGTATCTCAGCTACAGAAGGCAGTAGCCTTAATCCTCCACACTAACTGCCAGAATTCCATTAACTTATTTTTTGTTTTATTTGGTAAACACTGAGGATTACAATCGGACAATGTCAGACATTAAAGTCTCACGGTGTTTAATGCAAAACATGTTGTTCTGCTAAATATTTAAGTGACTTAGTCTAGTATGCTCTTATCTGCCTGCAGTTTTTCAAAAGGTCTCCAATGTTTTTTGTGAAGTTCTATAAAAGATCTCAGATGTTGCCTGATATTTATCCCCTATCCTTGAACAAGTCACTTAACCAGACAGTGTTTTGGGGAAAGTGGACATTTGGGCTAGTCTTCTCAGCGATCCCTCAAACTGGAAGTCTACTGACTACCTATGAACCAGAGTAGATATGGTGTAAATTAAGGAAGGAAACTGATCTTAGTAAACAGGAGCATCATTATATCAGTCATGTTCTTTGGACGTGATTCTTTTTTTCCTTGTTCTTTCAAATATTGACAATGTGTTTATTATTTATCTGGCAATACATTGGATAGCAAGAAGTCTGTTAGTTTAATGTTAAGTCATTAACATCTATGTGGTGTGGAATGTCAACTCTAGCAGTCTACACACATCTTGCATTCGAGAGCATTTTCTGAAAAATAAACTTAAAAAGCATAGGATAAACAAATGTAAACATTTTGTAAACAATAATGGCTATTAAAACTGTACAAATCGCAATACTATCAGTGGGAAGTATTAATAGTCTTTTCCATAAATACTGTAATATGGTGGATTCACTTTATAATTTCGAAATACTGAAATACCGAATTTCAGTATTTCGAAATCATAAAGTCGAACGTCCATAATCCCGACAGCACACAATCGCGAAACACACAATCACGAACACATACACACCATACACCACACAACACATACATCGTCCAACCCACACTACATCAAACAAAACACACACAAGCACAAAAACACAAACAAACACACCTACACTACATGTAAGCAGGGGGGCAAGCCTCCCTGCAGCCCCACACCCCCCCTACTTATATATATACTAACTCCGCGATCGCACAGACACAAAAAGGAAACACACACCCACACATTTCACAGTCCATTGTAGACACACAAACATCACACATATACATGCATCAATACATCCAACACTTTCACATTCAGACACACTCAAACTCCCACACAAAACCCTTACAAAACACTCACTTACCTTCAATTGCACCTACATCCATACTCAATACACTCCCAACACTGCATGCCACGTATCGTAAGCCATAACCACGAATTTGAGATATTCGAACTTGCGATTATGCACTTTCGCGATTTTGAGTTTTCGACTTTATGATTTCGAAATACTGAAATTCGGTATTTCAGTATTTCGAAATTATAAAGTGAACCCAGTATAGTATATTATAATGTACACAAGCCCTAAATTATATTTTTCTAAACTTTCACAAATTTTCATATCTTAAAAACTATACAGCCTAAAAATATATTGTTAGAACATTTTTGTTAACCAGATATAAGTTTTCAAATGACAAGAAGAAACTCCTCTGTGAGTTCATGATTATTGAGAAATTTACAGAAATATGAAAACATATGTTTATTGTGTAATTAGCTATACAAATAATACTGGAAATCTCTCAAGATGTTCAACTTATAGTGTAAATATTAAAGACAGTTGCCCTGGAGCATCTAGTCTGCAGGGAACAAGTATCCTAACTCTGGTACTCACATATATGGTTGAGTGCTACCCCCCTCCCCCCATGTGATATCGTCACTGGTAAGACAAGATCACGATAAAGATAAAGAAATAAAGATAAAACTAGTCCCCCCACCTAGCATCAAAAACTTTAAGAACTTCTCTAAAGTAAATTATCCCCTATTAAGGTACGTCATAGCTGATTTCCAAGCTCCCCCCAAACCAGAAAACATATAAACCTATGCAAAGGCATGCACAAATGTTCTGTACGACTGTGAGCAACTGCATAAAAATGGCAGGGCCAAACCGAAATAAACCAGTGTCAAACCACAAAAACAAGCCACCCTGGTGGGCCCCTGGCATTAATAGGCTGTAAAACAAAAAAAAATAAATTCCTGTTGAGAAGTTAGAGGGAATGTGCACAAAATAGCAAAAAGTCCCTCATTAGTCTCTGAAAGCAGACTTTGAGGCAAAAAAAGCCTCCAAAGCTAAGGATAACCAGAAGGTAATTTTTTAGTTATGTACTCAGTCTTAAGGGGAACACCCAGCACTCTGCAAAATTAATTGTAGATGGCATGACCTATACTCATTCGGAAGATATAGCAAATCTGCTGGCTGGCAAATTCGGCTCAAATTTCACCACTCCATCACCACCCCGTTCGCCCACAAGAAATACCCTGTACCACTCCACCACCAATTATCACCAAAGAACAGCCTGTCACTGCATTCTCCAAAGCTAAAAACACAGCTTCATTGGGGGCCTGACAATATACTAGGTTGCCTCTTAAACAGCTTAAATCAGGACTTATCAGGCCCATTAGGATCTCTATTTAACCACAACCAGTGGGCTGGCTTTGTCCCAGTAGAGTGGAGGACAGCAATGGTCATCCTTCAGCATAAAGGGGGACCATCTACTGTACCAGCAAATTACAGACCCATAAGTTTGACTAGAATTATATATAAGGCCATGGAAAGAATAATCATTGACCTCATAAATAATGACATAGGAAACCTCCAAACACTGGATCTAACTCAATTCAGTTTTGTCAAGGGAAGGTCATGCCTACTGAATCTGGTGGATTTCTTTGAGAAAGTCACTAAAGGCATGGATGAATGTAAAATATTACATGGTTCCTACCTTGACCTGGCCAAGGCATTTTAAACAGTTCCCCACTCAGGTATTATAAATAAACTCATAAAACTGGGCAAAAATCCCTACATCACCAGATGGATAACCAGTTGTCTCATGGTCAGGACACATGTGGTTAAAGTGGGTGAATCCATATCTAATGAGAGGCCAGTTACCAGTGCTGTGCCATAGGTCTTAGTGCTGGGACCACTCCTGTTCAGAATATACTTGTCTGAAATCAAGACTAATGTGAAAAGCCTCTGGATGACAAAGTTTGCTGACAACTGCAAGCTTGGGGTAATCAATGAATTCCCCAACAATGCAGATATCCTTCAAGGATCTGGATCAGACAAATGATTGATGCCAGAACCATAGCCTAAAACTAAATGTGAAAAAATACATTATCATGTCCTTTGGGAATTTAAATACCCCTGCAAATTACAGCATCAATAGCACACCCCTAAAAGTAGACTCAGAGGTGAGAGATCTAGGTACACCGAGAGATAATAGCCTGACCTTTGGCTGCCATGTGTCCACAGTGGTGGGGCATTCCTTCTATGGGGCAAGTTTATAAGTAATGACATGGCATCCAAATCCAAGGAAATTATAGTCCCGCAATACTCAACCCTCATTAGACCAATAGTTGAAACTAGTGTGCCAGTTGGCATGTACTTGACTAGGCACTTATAGCAGCTGAAGCAGTCTCAGAGGTTCCTCACAAAGAAAATACAAGGTGTAAACAGCATGTCCTATGCAGATAGACTAAAAGCCCTATTCCTTTACTCTGTCTCCTACTGAATATTAAGGATTGACCTATGCCTGACTTATAAGGCACTCCCAAATCCAGCCCTGATTGGACTTCTACACATCCACAAGTCAAACAGCATTAGGGTCACCTGATCTAGGGACCTAAACTTAATCAGTGAGTCAAACAAAACATACTGTAGAGACAGATATGTGTCTCAGAGATTGCCCTTTCTTTGGAACAGGCTTCAAATTCATACTAAGAAGAGCCCTTCCCTGGTCATCTTCAAATCTAGTTTGAATCTTAGGAGCAATGTGTAAGATATTGAAGGCATAGGCAGAAATCTATCCCATCTTCTTGCCTTTAGGGGCCATATATTGGGTAAAATTGGGTTATATTAGTTAGGCTTGTAAGGGCTCTTAAACCATTAGCTTAGTAATTTCCTATGAACTTATGGACAGCATCTAAGGTTTCAGCTAATGTCATGCAACAGTTTGTAAGTCACTTGTTTTTTGAAGTATTAAGTACATATGGAAATGTTGCTTATTTTCACAATTATTACCAAATAATTAGCAGTATTTCCAATATAGTGCAATATTACAAGCATTTACAGTGAATTGTTCTGTCTCCGACAGTGATGTTTCACACCATACACCTCAATGAAATGTAAGTCTATCAGTTACGAAAATATGAAAATAAATAGGAAAATAAAGATTAATTTCTCCACTTTGGGATACTGTAGGCTAACAATCTTAGTGTCATTTTGTTAATAACTCTGTGCCCTGTCTAATAATGTCTATTATTAGCTAGTAAGTCAGTTAAAGAAGCCACACCCAAAAAAAGTTCTGGATGTCTTAAGTATGTGTGAGTGTAAACTGGAAGTATACAAAATGTTGTTATAGCCTTGAGTGAGCTAACATTTTAACTATGGATACATTTTTAATTCAGCTTGTTTTTTTGCTGGTACATGGGTGTGAAATAGCAGCTTATCTAGTACTTAGTGTAAATGAATAATAAAAATGAGCTGTTAAAGCACTGCTTCTTGTATTACAGGGTTTGATTCCCTAAGCTGTACTCCTGGGCTGTGCTTGTAAAGGGATATGTGTGTCCAATGGGATGTCCCAGGTTACTAGCAATGCATTGTACAGTTGTCTTTTGAATTCATGCAGTCTTTACATAGCCACTAATTAGTACTTCACTCAATGCTCTTTGAGTGTGCATCCCAGCATATCTCTTGTAGTTAAATGGATTGCCAAATGCATTTTCAATAAATGTCAGTTTCAAAGGAAGAGAAGTTTACCGTTTCTCATGCTAAGTCTATTTTCTATATGAAAGTATTTTGTTTTGTTTAAAAAATGTCTGTCAGTATTTTTTCTGTAAAATTTGAAATAAATGTTTTAAATGAAATCCAAATCTCTGTGATAATTGCAAAAGTAAAGAAGAAAACAATATGGACACTGAAGGTTTAAACTGGGTGCATGGTAACTGGGGGGAGACGGCAAAGTAATGAGATATTGGTATGGCTGGCGGTGGTCTGATTAATTACCCTGTTTAAGGTGTCATTTGTCTACAAGCTGTTTCTGTTGACTCTGGAAGTATATGTTGCAACAATACGTCATTATCAGCCATTCAAGTAGGTCAGACCTGTACTGCATGATCTCAGAGGGGATAGCTATTCTTTACGACAGAGAAGACACAGTGAGGTCAAAAATGAGATGTAGGTGCCCTGCAAGCATATAAGCCCCACCCCCAAGAAAATCAGTGTGCTATATGCAGCAATATTTCTGATTTTTGTAAAATCTTGTAGGTTGTTGAACAAAATATGCTGAAGCATTTATATTTTCTTTAATTATTTTGCTTCATTCATTGCACTAAAGAATTAACTAATTCATTAATAGGCCTGGATTGCATAATATAGTCTAACTGTGTTACATTTTAGCAGTCTAAACATGTTGAAAAATGTAAAACAAAGCACTCCAGAAGGACAAACCACGATCCTTAAAATGACCAAAAAACTTTAATAGACCCACTTAGAAAAATGTATCCAGCACCAAAATACATGAATGCTTAACGTATTACCATGTTTTCATCTTGTATAAAACTTCACCTTCTCCACAATCCTTTTTCAATGCAATAAAAACATCAATTATACAATTAACCCAATTAAAACTATTTAAAACGGGTAATAATAAAATTCTTGGACTTCTTAGATCTGAATAAGGAACTGCTAACACGGCGTTATATACATCCAAAATTGATATTCAACATTTTAAAATATTTTAATGCTTAAACAAGTGTAAAAAATGAATGATGGATAAACAAATAAAATGCACCCTAAATGGACTAATTGTTTAAAATAAATCAACCACCTGTGATGATTCAGCATCCATTATGGAGTTGTTATTGTTTATTACTATGATGCAATCTTTTCTACAAGATTAGATTGCAAAGAAGTTTTGCATTTAGTTAAAAACTGTTATTTTTGCAGTTAGTGCAGAGGAATACATCTCTGACTTGTTCCTTAACTGTTGCTTCCTTTTGCAAAGGAAAAGGGTTTGAATTTTTCCATCTTCATGCACCCACTGAGTGACATCGAACAAGTAGTGACTTAATCAGGCAGTGCTTTGTAGCAATTTGGAATTTGAGCTAGGTCCATTAATGGTCTCCTAGACTGCATATCTAATACATATGGACATGTTGTTATTGTTGTTTGTTATCCATTCCTTATGGCATAGCTGATGTAGTTCAAGAAATGTTATAGCAACATCACCAACACACACCATTTTTTCATGCAACAAAAGCAATTTGCTCTTTAAGGGCAGCAGGCACTGCATTTGTAGAAGAAGCAGTAACCTCTTCATTAGTAATATTTCTCTTTCATATGGAATTATTCAAATGACTTTTACTTATGCAAAGATTGTGCATATTGATTTGGCATATGTTATTAGGTGGTTAATATATCCCATGTCCTCATAAATACTCTTCTGTTTAAACTATATTACACATTTGGGTTTTGTGATATGATGCTAATGGTACTTATACAACTTCATGGAGTTCATCCAAAGCTACCAAAGTCACTATAAGTGCTGGTGGGGTTGGGTGCTACCTCTGGATGAAAGTGTTTTATGCTGTTATCATCTAGTCATTTTTAAATCTGGTTTTGTATGACTTGAATGTATGTGCTTGTATGAATTAAGTCAAAATACTATGGCTACTGTGGGTTTGTGTGAAACAAATTTAAAATATATGAATTTAGTCAGTATAATTGTTTTTGTTTTTGACACAGACATCTGAGAAGGGTACAGTCAACAATGTGGATATATCTTCGAGGTTTTGGGGCTGTCTGTGGATAAAAATGACTGGCCCTGCTAATTGATAAAGTTAAAAAGGTCATCCATCTGTCTTTTCAGGACTAGAATGCATTTGTGTAAAGCACATTGGGATTCTTTACTGTGGCCGTTTTTATCACAATCAGATGTGATTTGTACACAGTCAATAAAGTATCCATAATTGTTCAGTACAGATATTGGTGGATTAGAATGACAGCAGTTTGATTGGCCTTTTATGATTGAAATGTTCCATAATGGATACTTTTGTCAGTATTGCTTTATATATTTTCTTTCACTGCTTACTGGAAAATGTTCAAAACTACAAATTTAAAACAAACTAACACATGTTGCTGTATTAAACAAGAAATATAATTTAAAGAAATCAGAGAGGTGAATAAAAAGCAAATGCATTTATGCATGGCTCTAAAATATGTGTTCAGGGGGCCCATTGTTTGAAAACAGCTGGGGCTCAAGGTACACTTAATCAGACACTGAACCTCATAATACTGTCAATTAAAAAAAAAAAAAAAGTTTTATTATAAACAGCAAAAAAACAGTGTGTTCAAATCATTACCACCACTGCTCATGTTGTCATCATATGCTTGTACTGCAGAGTCTTTCTGGGATTTACATCTGGAAAGTTAAACAAACAAGACTTTGAAGATGATAGAAATGAGGACTATCAACAGCTTGGCAATAAAGTGAAGCATATATGTGAATTTATATTATTATGTGCCATCACTTATTCAAATGAATAGGCACCTGTCTGTCGTCTGCTATGTGACAGGTAGCAGCAGTAAAGCCCATGAATATTTATTTCACTTTAGTTATAGCTGTTACCTTATTATTGACCACATCTTTCACTACTTATATTCCACATTTATTATCATTTGCTGTCCCTCTGTTTTAGGTCAAATCACATGATTTCCCCTTACTGTATGCATTACCAAAAAAGTTGTAAAATTGGTCATATCTTAAATGGGAAAAAATAAGATAGATACAACTTGCTGAGAATGACAACAGAGACTGAAGACCCAGTCATATCAATTTAAAATTCTAAATACAACATTATTGCCACAGTATTTACAAATTAATGGGTTAGTAATAGACACGTGGTCTGGAAGACAGTTGAGAAGCTCAACCAATCCAAACCAAATTAAGGTACCATACAAGTTCCCTAAATCAAGTATATCAATATAACATGTCACAGGAATATTTTGTAAATATCTATCCAGTCACCAAGAATAAAGGTAGCTAATGAATTGTACTGTTTGACCTGCAAGGGAAGTCTACTGGTAGAGGGTTACATGCTGTCATTTCTGCAGGTCTTGTCTATGTTTTGATGGAGACTGAGATCTTTAGACTGAGCATTTTGTAATACTGACAGTCTTATGAAGGTCAAGGAGACCATGTCTGTTTCATAACACATAAAGCTAAGAAACAGTCACCCTATAGAAAACTGTGTGAGGTGGAATAAGGTTAAATAACTTTTAATGTGGTTAGGTAACATAAGGAGCTTAACTCCTATGGCTGTTTTAGTTAGTAATCAATGGGTGCTTTTAATTTTTACAAGATGTTTAAAGAAGTACATACTGAAATAGGCATTGCATTCTGTGGAATGTCTAATGAAGGTAAAATACAGAGGAATTATATCTTCCTTAGATTTCGATAATTAACTAGGCAAGGAAGAGTGATTTCTTTAGTACGGTCAATATATGTCAATCAAAGGATGACTCATTGTCAATGAATGCACATAAATCTCTTATCAGATCCATTTGTAAGGCATGTATATGCTATGTAGTTGTATAGTTTTGTTTCCAAAATGAAATAATGTTACATTTTTTGGTACAGAGCTTGGGTTCATGGTCAGTAGAGCAGATGTTGGTAAGGTCAAGCCCTTACTGGAGTATTTGAAAGTTACCAGAGAAGTTGATCATGGTATCCAGTTTACAGTCATCAATAAATTTGGTGAGCCATAGTCCTTTGATGTCCACCTTCACATCAGAGAAATACTGTAGATGGCTAAGATGTGGAGGCCCAAAACTGAGTCTTGTGGGACACAATTAGTGATGTTTCTTTCTGTGGAAGAGTTATAGTTATCACCCACCCTCACTGTTTGCATTCTGTCAATGAGACGATAGACTTTCCAGCAGACAACATAGGGGTAATATTTAGGCAGAAGAGCTTGTCAATAGTATCAACATGGACAAGGTCTAGAGTGGCAATGTAGGCTGATCAGCTCTTGTCCATGGCTTCAGTAATTCTTTCAAACAAATTGGCAATACTGAGTAGGTCAAGAAATTACCTGTAACATATTTCACTGTTTATGTACTTGATTGTGCTGCATTCCATGACCATGCAAATGATATTGGTGAGACTGATAATCCTACAGCGACCAGGGTCTGTGGGAGGGCTGCCCTTGCACAGTGACCAAACTATGGTAATTCTCCAGACATCAGGTACATAGCCAGTGGGGAGGCTATGGCTGAACAGGTTCACAGGTTGTGGAGCAAAGTTGTACTTTGTACAGTCATTTAAAGAGCCAGGTATGCTGTTGGGGCTCACAGAGCTGGCATTTTTAGTTTTGACTAATGCTGCTAGGACTTAAGTGAAAAGTGACTATGAGGAGATAGATATCTGGGGAAATGGGTGAATGTAGAGCTGTATAGATGGGCTGAAATTAAAACTAAATCTGTCTACTAGGACATTGCGTATGGCCTCTGGGTCAGAATATGTGAGACCATTATATAGCAGCTCAGTACAGCACTAGGTATTGTTTCTGACTTTCCTGATATAGTTGAAAAAAGCCTTATAAATGTCCTTGGATGAGGTGGCAGGTTTAGCTCATAGCTTGCTTTACAATTTCTTGAGATATTTTCTGACAAGGTTTAGACCTTTATTATGATGGAGGAAGAGGATTTATTATACATAGGAAGCAGATTTTGTTCTTATTACAAAGTCTGTTTATGGAAGAATTTCTTCATAGAAGATTGTTCTTGAATTTTATGCATATTTGTAATGGATAAAGACAGATATGGCAATAATATGATTAGAATTTAGAGGCATATGTGGCAGCTCTGACTGCAGACTAATCTATCCTGTTAACGTGACTACCTGTACAGGAGGGTATCACTTTTGAATTTTTGCAAGCTGTCTGTAAATAGTAAGAGGCGGGTTCTCAAATTAGTCTACAAGCTCAGTGGAGTCCAAAGAGATGATGGAATTGATCTTGAGGGAGAATATAATGGTCTGGTGGTTCAACTTGATCAGGGTGAGGATGATGCAGGGTGATGTGCTTGCTGGTGCAGCATTTTGGAAATACGGTATTTACAAAGTTTAGGAACCACTGTTTAGATTTGTTAATGGTTGAAAAGATTTTGCCGTTGTTAGATAGTTGATGGAAGTTAGATTAGATTAGTTTGAGGTTTAGGTAATTTGAGGTAAGTTTAGATTATTGTGTCGGGTTTAATAGTCATGATCCCCTACTAATTAAATATATATCATGATCAGCAGGGGACATTGATCAGAATTTGTAATTAGAAGTAATGTAATATAGTAATGTCAGGTTTAATGTGACTGGGATTACCAAGAGTTCTAGGTTGTTATTATGCTGAATTTTTGGTAAGGTAACAGAATTACATATGAACATGGATAACTGTCAACAGTTCCAGGAAAGTATGATCAAATGATAGGCTTTAAAACTAGATAGAGAGTGTTCTCAGTTCATTTTTTTGCTGTGTGTTTTTTGCTGCCATGCTTACTGACCAGTCAAGTATCATGCAATAAGATTCAGCGAATTAATCTACATACTTGAGACATATCCATTACAGTACTATCTGAACCATCTGGAGAACAAGTATGACAAAGTATTGTGCCCTAGGCCATCTACAACCATTGTCGCAGTCTCTGATGGCCTGCATGCTCATCTGCTGACCCCAATATGTTTTGATTTTCCCTTAAGACTAGGCCACTGTGGCAACTATATTGCTCATCTCTAGGCCAGAAACTACTTAATAAAGGGCTTCTCAGTAGCTTTGCTTCATCTCAGATGTAAGCAAGAGGGGCTTTTACTAGTATGGCCTTAGTTCTACCTGTAATGTTGATGTGAACACATGAACCACTGCAATGATACCTATGGCCTCTATCCTGTGCATGAGTACTCCTCTGCATGTGAAGACAAGGGATACCAGTTCCAGCTTTAATAGCTACTGACCACATCATACACTGCACCAGCTCCCCACTTTCAGTGTTTAAGTCCTCCACCTAACCTTGAATTTCAAGGTGAGATAGTCAGAAACCATCACACCCACTCCCCAGATGGGTGTGCCATAACTATACATCCCCCCTGACTCTTCCAGCACCTAAGCCACTACTCAGACTCAGATTATTTGAGTCATAGCCAGTTCTTTATCCCCCTATGATACAGACTCAGTGATTGCTATCAATACATGGAAACCACATTTTTGTGACTACACATATATATGCATGTGGTCAAAGGTGAAAAAGGCCTCAGTCTCAGGATTTTTTTGTTTAGATTCAGAGTCCTCATGGAAAAGCTCACCAGCCTCTGCCACAACTTGCTGTGAGGGAAAGTTTAGTTTGTTTCTGATTTATTGTATCTTGTATTGCTTCACTGCCTTCTTTGATTTTGTATATTATGATTTATTTTCTTTATACTATGTTTTACTTGTATTCTGCTTTTAATTGCATATTTAAACTAGGAAAAAGACCACAGCTGTGTCTGTTGTGAGCCACACAGAAATTAAGTTTTTCCCCATCCTCATACCCTGATAATGTTGTGTTTTTAAACTCAACTGTCTTTCTAGTTGCCTGCTCCTTATGTTAATGGGACCACATATCTCCTTCCCTCTCCTCTTTTATTGGTTATTGTGAGTAAGCACAAAATTATCACTTTGTGAAATCACTTCTTTTCAGCTATTTAAATTTATTGGCCATCCCACTCTATTCCATAGAACCAGAATACAAAGTCCCCACCCCTTCCAAACTATTTTGCTCTTTTAAAAATAGTGTCTAGCCAATTAGATAACTAAAGCCTTAAGTTACCCCTCCCCCTTCACATATAACCGTTTACTGCACATTGCAGTTCTTAGGATATTAACCCATTTTTTCCATCTTATCTTTAAAATATGCAGCATCTACACCAAGGCCACAAATAACTGGAGAGCCCATATTCTGCCTCTCAGCAATCATCTTGAGATTAGTGCTTTATTTTGTTCCTGGTGCGGGAAGGAACATGGAGCATTATTTCCTGAAGACTGCTGATCACCGGAAAGCCTAATAACTGATTCATAAGTGCCAGCTTGGAATTTGTGCTTATGTTTTGCTCCTGGTGAGAGAAGGAACACAGTGCATTGATTCCTGACTTTTTCTGACTGGGCAGTGGGTGTCTGTGTTTGACCTTCCTGATTGGTCTGGTTGCTATTCAAGGCATATATCAGGAAAAGTCTATAATAAGCCTACAGACACTGGCATCATCTGAGAAAAGACTGTTGTTCACAAAAGAGCCTGTGGCCTTCTTCTCATCTTGGGATTGATGCTACTATTTTGCTTCTTTTGAGAGAAGAAGCAAAGAAGCATTGTAGCCTACCAATATGAAGCTGTGGTGAGACTAGAACTAGAAGCAGTCAAGCAGTAGCCATTCAGGTGACTCCCTTCTTTTCAACATTCTTAACAAGCTAATTATTTCTTTTCAGTGAGTACTGCTTGATTTGCTGTTGTTTAACCTAACTTCAAAATATCTGCCTAAATACTTCATCTATAAATCATAAGGGTCTACTTGTTAGTTTCCTCTCAAGTGTTTGGCAGTGCCCTGCACAGACAAAGACAACTTGAGTTGACATTTTTCCTGTAAAAGCACCATTGAAATTTTAGCAATACATTGTTGAACACGGGACAACTAGTTTACAGCGACAAGCACTGCCCCCAGAGTTGCAAACTGCATACTCCTGACATTACTTTATATTCCCACTCCAACTGTCTAATCAATAAAAAGGGTCTGTTGTCATGGATATGAACTTTCCCACTATCTTTGTTACCAGGTTGATAGATATGGACATCCTGAGGCAATACAATCAAGCTGATATAGTATGTGAGAGATGTATTTATGCAATGTCACTGAAAGCAAAGTTCTCACATAAAAGCTCTCCTAATGTCAATCAGGTTGTCAGTAGTGCACATGCTGCACCCATCACACACAATTCAAAGCAGACACAAAGACCCACATATGTTGAGGCACTTAGATGTAATCTTTCTAAACCCAAAGACCTCCTAGACAAAATACACATAACAAATACCCTCAGCAGCCTCAAATCCACTCATTCAAAATAACATACACATCAACAAATATATCCACATCTCATGGAGCCTCTACTTCTAAGCCCATTAGGCAAGCCACCACACAATCCAACACTCTGGTCATTAGAGACTCCTGTATGAGACACATCGATGTCCCTCTCCACAGGCCGGGTAAGAAGAAAGGCACAGTCAGTTGCTTATCAGGGGCCAGGATCCACCACATTACTCATGCACTCAGGTCACTGGACCACAAGTACCAGTATGATTCAGTCATAGTCCATGTGGTTGTAAATGACCTCAGACATACCACCTTAGACTACATTAGCAGAAACATCATAGAGCTCTTGGAATATGTGTCCCAGGCTGGTATGAGCCTAGCACTGAGCAGTATTTTACCTTCTCTGAGGGTGATGCCACAGTATGAACAAAAGCTGATAGATAATTGGCTTAGTTTCTATTGTCATTCTAAGGGAGTTGAATATTTGTCAGCATGGAAAGAGATGGTCAACAGACCATGCTGCTTTGCCAGGGATGGTCTGTACCTATCTCTTCTAGGCTTTCAAATATTAGCTAAAACATTGTCATCCCCATAGTGCCTTTTTAGGCAATGTCAGACTGAAATTACTGCTGACATGGCAAATCAAACTCAAGAAAATCTAAAGGTGTTACTGCTCAGTACTAGGATTCTAAACAAAAAACTCTGCTCCCTAGAAGCGCGGCTCACCCTAGAGAATGCGTGATGGTTATGTAGTCACTGAGACATGGTTTAAAGCTGCGGTGCAGACAGCACACCAGCAGGGAAAGACTATAATGCCTTCCACACATTAAAACCAGCTACTACACAGACAGAGTGATAATGAAGAACACTGGACTGAGCGTAATCTGTCTATGAATAGGAACGTGAGTTAAGTTCTGTCCAGTGTTCTCCATTTTTGCATTTGAAGTCATCAGCACTGTATAATAGCTGTTTTACTGTAAGTAGAATAATATTGAATTAAATATAGGAATTAATTGATTTAAGGCCTAAACATGGTTGCCAGAACCATAGAGCCAGGGGGAGGGGGAGCCCCCCCACTTTTACAGCTGCAAGACCTGTATGGAAAAATTAATGAAGTGGAGTTTTCACACTAACATGGATTCATGCATGAAAGTTAAACTAAGTAGGAACAACCTGAGCCTGCCCCAGTAGGCAGAAGGTGGCATGCCCAGTATGCCCTGGCCTTGGCAAAGAGGCAACACATAGCACATACACTGACTCAGTAGGAACCCTGGAAATGACACCTCTCTCTGACTCGCACATACAGTAAAAGGAATGCCTAACTTGACACTACCTGTTTTAAAACATGTATAGGGAGGGTACTATGTGCATCTGACATAGGCAGCCCTGCAGCACCACCTGTGACATGAGTGCCCTATTTTAAGCAATATAAAGCACTGCTAAGCACATTTTACTAGTATTGAGCATATTTAAATACAATTGCACATAGCTGCACACCACGCTAACCAGTGCAACTTCGGGCAATGGCGGGAAATGTTGAGCAACGTTGGGCAAAGTCAGGCAAAGTCAGGTAAACACACTCACACCTGCTTTACTGTTCTTTAACCAGTCAGGTCTGCCCAGCAGGAAAATAAAAAGCAGTGACAGGGCTCGAAGTCAGGATACTGTGCACTATAGTCACAGTATTGAACCAGTAAGCCATGACAGCATTTCACTGGCATCAACACAACTTAAGTCACTCACACATACCAGTTGGGGGTGGGTCACATACCTAATAGTCACAGCTAGCAAGACAATTGTAGACAAACGCAAACACAAACAAATGCTGTATCGTGCCTTCTGAAGAGGCATATGGGTAACCTCCCCCAGGCCTATGCAGACAGATAACAGCAGGCCAGGCAGTGTGATGTGGTTTGGATAGATTATGAAGTCACAAACTAATATGCATGTAATTGGAAGCTAAGGTCTGTAGTACAGTGGTATGCCTCAAGCCAGTATGATAGGCAACAGTACAGACTGAAATGGAGTACCTGACACAGCAGTGCAGGCCTAGCAAATGTGTATAAGTGTCAGGTGTACCCCTCATCCTATGTACACCCACAGTAACAATCAGGTGTGCCCCACCCCCAGGTAGAAATGTACAAATAATAGCTGTCCTCCTGTATGTAGAAATGTTGATAAGTCTATGCAAATTGACTCATGGAAGTCCTGCAGGCACAGCATGCTTCCTGTCAATGTACAACATAAAAGTGAGCCCTGAAGTAAAAAAACAACTTGATTTTTCACACACATATAGTATATATGCTCATAGTGGGCATGCTCACACACATTTTGCAAATTTCAGTCAACAACATACTGAAAGGTCATACTGGGCATGCTCACACACTTAGGCCATGTCTAAGTACAGCAGTGGGCCACACATATCTGGCAGTTGCAGTTCTTACTCCAGACACATGTCACTATTCACCATTCCTGCCTTGCACACACAGTGATATGAAAACACCCATATAATATATTGGACCCCTGTCATAATCAAACTATATAATACAAGTACTTAAGTTGTTCAAAGAAATTTAAAATACAAAGAAGATCAATAAATCTCCGACTAGTATCATCATGAAACAATGAGCACTCCTAACATTATCCAAGCCAAGCGCTGCCAAAAATATTGCCAAAGATTCCATAGAGAACCATGAAGCTTTCTTTAGCTATGTCATAAATATCAATGTAAACTCATATATGTTCTGAGTTAGTGCAAAGTGTAAACAAATACATGTACACGACTGACATTGCCAACATCTTGTCAGACAGGTTCATACATATTTACCCCCCTCTCACTGACAAAAAGGCCCATTACCATACCTGGAGATTGTGAAAACCCAGAATCACATATACAATGGTTAAACAGCTCTATCCAAACCTAAAAACATGGAGTCTATGGGATGTCTTGGTATCCCTGGCTGTGTCATATGTGAACTGCAAAACAAACAGACCCTGCACCTGAACAGTCTCACCCTCTGTACAGGATATGAAACTGTTGAATGGGTTACAGCAACATTTGGCACATTCCACAAGTGTTGGTGCACAATAGACCATGGAAACTATTGTCTTATAAGCCTAATAAGCTTGATCTACAAGGCCATGGAGTCCATCAATATGGAACTCATAAAGAGAGCTATTGGGAGCCTACAAACATCCAACCCTACCCATTTTGGTTTGTTCAGGGGCAAATCATGGTCCCTAAACCTGCTAGACAGCTTGCAAGGCAGTTACCCAGGACATACATCAATGAAACAAGCTCCACATGGCCTACATAGACCTTGAAAAGCCCTTTTCCAACATCCCACATACATGTCGTATCCACAAAATTAACAACCTGTGCATAAACACATATGTCATCTGATGGATTACCAACTGGGGCACAGATAGATACCACAAGGTAAGAATTGTGGTCTCCCTGTTGGACTGTAAGCTGGTAACCAATGCTGTCCCCCATGGCTCAGTCCTGGGACCCCACCTGTCTGGTGTATACTATTCAGAAGTACAGTCAAACACACGAGGGCTATGGTTATCAAAGTTTGTGGATGACTGCAAAAAGGTTGTCATAATCAATGTTTGGGACAACAAAGACATCCTTAAAAAGGGTCTCAGTGAGACAGATGTGGTGTCAAAATGATGGCCTCGAGCTACAGTCATAGAAATACCACATAGGAGCCAACACCCTAAATATGGAGATAATAATAAGGGATCTATGGACACATGTGGATAGTCATCTCTACTTTCAGAAACACATTCACAAAGTGGTTAGAAAAGCATGCTATGTATTCCCACAAATTGCCAGTCTTTGCATGTAGGTCAAAGGAGGTTCCCTCTACTCATCAGTCATCAGACCCATCAGAGAGTACCACAACACACTTGCGATGAATCTGACAAGGTGCCTTAAGCAGCTGGAAAGACCACTGAAGTACCTCAACAAGAGGATTACTGGCCTCAAACAGTTGCCCCATGCAACAAGGCAAGTAACTCAATCTGTACTCTGTTGCATACCGTCTACTCAGGCAATCTCTGCCCAACAGACAGGTCCATATCCAGTGCAGAACTGATGTACTTGCTCTATCTGAAGTAAACCCAAGCTCAGTGTGCCACATGATCTAGGGATATAATCATCACAACAATACATAGAACATGTTGGAGGGATACATTACTAACTCACAGATTTCCCTTGCTTTGGAACACCCTCCCAACCTACATTAAGCTGAGTCCCTCACTGACACTCTTCCAGAGGAGCCTTCGTGAGTGTATGTGAAACTGAACTGTCACACCATGGATCACTTCATCAGCTCTACTATACAGAGGCATAGGGAACTAACCCCATGTGTGGTGATAGCTGCACACTCTGGCCATACTAATATATGCCTTCAGGCAGATAGCCTATTACATACCTATGTACCTATATATGTAGGAGGGACACAGTATAATAAGCCAAAGATGGATTGGCAGAGATGTGTGTAAGAGGGTGACCATGACAGGGAGCCATCTAGGACTGTCCCACACAGCACACATCCCAATGGCACAAAAGACATGAGGTGCACATGCCATCCACTGTACATAATAGCCACCAGTATATGTAAGCATTACTGTGTATGTGGTGCATGTGCCTGCTGTACAACATGACTGTACAATGAAGTACACATCTACTATCTGTAGACATGTACCTGTCACATAGTTTCATAGGTATGTAGTAGACTATTTTCACGAAGGCATATATTAGCCTAGGCAAGTTGTGCAGCTTTCACCACCCCATTGGTTAGTCTCCTAAGCCCTAGTTCTAATAGTTAGTACCCTAAGCCCCTTTCTAGTGGGGCTGCTGATGTGATCCCTGGTGTGAATTGTCTGTTTCCCATTCACTCATCAAGGTTCCTATTGATGAGTGTCAGTGAGGGGCTCTGTCTGATGTACATTGGGACTCTGTTCCACAGTAAGGCAAGTCTCTGGGACAGTACTCTATCCCACCAGCATGTTGTATTCATTGTTGTGATGAGGTTCATATCCCTGGAATGTGTAGTGTGACTCAATTTTGTTTTCCTTAGATGGAGCATGCTCAACAGTTATGTGTTGGACATGGCTCTGTATGTTAGGCAGAGTTTGCCTCTGAGTAGGCAGTACACAACAGAAAACAGATTTAGTTTTTCCAGTTGTGTTGCATAACACAACTGTTTGAGGCCAGTAATCCTCTTGGTGAGGTACCTCTGTGATCTCTCCAGCTGCTGGATATGCATAGTCGAGTACATCCAAAATGGTGCATTATACTCAATGATGGGTCTGATGACTTAAGAGTAGAGGGCCACCACTACCTCTTTTGATCCTGATGCAAACTCTTTGTTTATTAGGTGGGCCACATAGGATTTCCTAATCACTTTGGGAACATGGTTGTCAAAGGAAAGATGACTATCTACTTGTGTCCCCAGATCCCTTATTACCTTGTCAGTTTTTAGGGGGTAGCACCTATGTGGTAGTTTGTGGGTACTTTGTTTTTCCCAAAGGGGATTACTATGCATTCTTTCACATTGAGCTTGAGGCCATGATTCTGACACCACACATCTGTCTCACAGTGTCCCTTCTGGAGAATATTTGTGTCATCCGGGGAATCTATTATGGCAAACACTTTACAGTTCCCAGCAAACTTAGTCAACCATAACCCTCCTGTGTTGGCATGTACTTCTGAGAAGTATATACCAAACAGAAGGGGCCCCAGGACTGAACCCTGGGGGACACCAGTTGTTACTGGTTTAGAGTCTGACATGTAACCAGCAATTCTTAATCTGTGGGATCTATCTGTGAGCCAGTTTGCAATCCATCTTGTGATGTATGGATTTATGCCCAGGTTGGTGAGTTCATCTATGGTACCTGACTGGGGAATGGTGTCAAAGGCCTTAGCGAGTTATAGGTAAGCTTTGTGGAGCTCCTTTCAATCATCTGTAGCCTGGGTAACTGTCTCAAAGAAATCCACCCAGTTCAGGAGGCATGATCTGCATTTGATGAAGCCAAACTGGGTGTGCTCAACTGTGTGAAGGTTCCCAATGTCTTTATTGTTGATTTCCATTATAATTGGCTCCATTGCTTTGCAGATCAGACTTGTCAGGCTCATAGAGCAGGAATGCCAAGGGTCTGTTGTGGCCCCACCCCTGTGGAGTGGGAAGAATGTTGCTGTGCAACATTCTATGGGTACATATCCTGTAGAGAGGATGTAGAGAGAGGTGTATGTATCCTTGATGAATATGGATACATCCCTGCCCTATGTGCTATGATCCAGGTTCTGATGCTGGAAGGTATGGAATGAGTAGTATCCTGGTAGTGCCGGTGTGCTCTCTGGAGCCTTGAACTAGGTTTCTGTTACTGCACAGATATCAATATTCTCCATACTGAGAAGTGCCTGGAGTGTGTGCATTTGGAGGCTGAGACTTCTGGCAATGAGTAGCATTTAGCTCACTTTATGGTTATTTGTGTTGGTTACGGGGTTTGGTTTGCCCTGAGTGACCGGTGTTCCACACCTGAAGTCAACGTCTCATTGGTCCAATCCGACCATATGCTAATTACCCTAGATATCCACATGCTGCCCCCACCCCCCATTAAGGAAACCATGGTAAAAAATTTCACCAAAGCCAACTTCATGCTTCTTAAGACAGAAGTGGTGAACGTCATGACACCCATGCAGATAGACAATACAGTTATGACTACTGAATCCTGCACAATTGCACTTTATAAGCACTTACATGAGTGCATGGATCGTGCTATCCCAAACAGAACCATGACACTATCCTCCAAAAAAGGAAGCCAATCTGGTGATCCCCTGCCATAAACAAACTGTACAACAGAAGGAAGAAACTGCTGCAAAAGACAGTAAAATCCCATGAGTGTAGGAGCTCCCTGGTCAGCCTCAGTAAGAAGCTGCAATCTCTGATAAAATCCTCCAAAGCTAGTTACGAAAACAAAATTGCCACTGATTATAAAGACAACCACAAAGCATTCTATAGCTATGACAATAATCTCAATGGCAATGCCCAGATCTGCCCTCAGTTACAGCACAATGGCACTAAATATACAGACCCAACTGATCTTGCCAACATCCTGGCAGACAGGTTCAGTGCTAACTTTACCCCCCTCTCACCCATTAAAGAGTCCATCTCTATACCAGAAGAATGCAAAGTTCCTGTAATCATGGCTACACAGGTAAAAACTACACTCTCCAAAGCAAGGAACACAGCGTCCATGGGACCAGACAACATCCCAGGCTGTGTTCTATATGAACTACAGAACAAACTGGCACCCCACCTAAGTACCATGGCCAATCATAGCCTCACCTCAGGCTTTGTGCCTGCTGAATGGTGCACAGTGATGGTTATTACACTCCACAAGGGGGGAGCCACCATGGACCCTGGGAACTACCACCCCAGTAGCCTGATGAGCCTGGTCTGCAAGGCCATGGAACGTATCATCATGGAACTTATAAACAAAGACATTGGTAATCTCCAAACTCTGGACCCCACCCAGTTTGGGTTTGTAAAAGGCAGATAATGTCTCCTAAACCTGATAGACTTCTTTGAAACAGTCACCAGAGCCGTAGACAAGGGTAAGATGATTCACACAGTCTATCCAGATCTTGCCAAGGCTTTGGACACCATCCCCCACTCTGGAATTATAGATAAACTCACTAAACTAGGTATAAATCCCTATATCACAAGATGGGTTGCTAAATGGCTCACTGACAGAACCTACACTGTGAAAGTAGCAGACTCCAAATCCGACTTCAGACCAGTGAGAAGTGGAGTACCACAGGGTTCAGTCCTGGGTCCTCTCCTGTTTGGTATCTACTTCTCTGAAGTACAGGCTAACACAGAAGGTCTTTGGCTAACGAAGTTCACAGATGACTGCAAACTAGGAGCCATAATTGAAACTCCTAATGATGTGGACATCATACAAAAGGGCCTCACTGAGACAGATCCCTGGTGTCAAAGCCATGGTCTCAAGCTCAATGCCAAAAAGTGCATTGTCATCCCCTTTGGTAAAAACTCTGTACCCATGAACTACAACATAGGCGGTAGTATACTTAACACCGAAAGTGTGATAAGAGACCTTGGGACACAGGTGGACAGTAGTCTCTCCTTTGATAATCACATCGCCACAGTAGTCAGGAAATTCTTCTACGTGGCACACCTCATCACAAAAGGTTTCTCATCCAGAAAAAAAGAGGTCATTGTTCCCCTCTACTCATTACTCATTAGACCCATTATAGAGTACAACACCCCTTTTGGTATGTACCTCACAAGACATCTACAACAATTGGAAAGGCCGCAGAAATACCTCACAAAAAGGATTACTGGCCTCAAACAGATGCCCTACACAGACCGACTCAAAAAAATCCAGCTTTACTCCGTTGCATATCGCCTACTTAGAGGTGATCTCTGCCTAACATACAAAGCTATGTCACACCCAAAGCTGTTGGACATGCTCCACTTAAAGAAATCCCAATCCCACCGAGCTACATGCTCTAGGGACCTAAACCTTGTCACCACAATAAACAGAACCTGCTGGAGGGTTAGATTCCTGTCCCAGAGACTTCCCATACTCTGGAATAAACTACCTATATATATCAAACAAAGCTCCTCATTAGCACTCTTCAAGAAAACTCTTGATGATTGGATGGGAAATAGGAAATTCACCCCGGGGATCACCTCTGTGGCTCTGCTTGACAGTGGCACAGGAAAATAATTTTCTTGGGTGGCAAAAGCCAGGGTACCTTTTTAGGCTGGGCTTGTATAGTTCCCAGGGCCAATAGCCTAGTACCTACCTATGAACCTATGAACCTTTGAGCCTTGCCTAAAAAAGGTAATATGGGGACAGCAAGAGCCTTGGCCAGTATTCAGAAGCATAGGGGTGACAGCTGCAAACCATATCTAGTGAAGCAACAAGACATGTCTATCATGTCATTCTAGGCAGACAGAGACTGGATCCCCTTTGAATGACACCAGAAGCTCAGCCAGTTGTTGAAGTTTATCATCTTTCTGTTATATTGCAGTATCATGTAGGTGAAGGTAAGATGCTACTCAAGGCCAGGGTCATACCAGCCTGGGCTACATGATCATAGAGCTATTATATATCTCTTGTCATGTTGTCCTGGGAGTTATGTCTCAGATCATTCACACTGACATGTACAGAGAACAGATCATATATGTACCTGTTTTGGTGTGATCTAAGTGCTTGTTTTATGTGGCAGATCATAGCACCTGACAAACAACTGACAGTAACCTTCCCCTTGTCCAGCCTAGTGAGTGGAACATCTGTGTGCCTGACTATGGAGTCACCTATTACTAGTGTCTTGGGTATGTTGTTTTGCCTTAGGGCCTGTTGTGAGGCACACTGCTTTGGTGTATTATGTGTTTTTTGGCGTGTGTTTGGAGGCGCATGTTGCTTGCTTTTCTGCTTAGGAGGACACTCACTCATTTTCAGATTAATATTTGTATTCTCCACTGGGGATGCACAAGCCAGTGTATTTCTTTGTGCCGGTCTCAAGCCTGGATAAATGGGGAGGGTTGCATCAGGAAGGGCATCCGGCATAAAACTTTGCCAAATCTTTTCATGCAATCACCAGTTAATATTTCCTTACCGGATCGGTCGTGGCCCGGGTTAACAACGACCGCCACCAGTACTGTTAGCCAATAGGGTGCTGGCGGAAATTGGACTACTGTTGGCCGAAGGAGGAGAAGAGGCGGAACGCATGGCTGAAGGCAGGAAGAGAGGAGAAAGGCTAGGTCTGTGGTAGTGAGGGTTGGAACTTTGAATGTTAGCAGTATGACTGGTATAGGGAGAGAGCTAGCTGATATGATGGACAGAAAGAAGGTTAGTATAGTGTATGTGCAAGAGACCAGATGGAAGGGGAGTAAGGCTAGGTGTATAGTAGGTGGGTTCAAATTGTTTTATCATGGTGTGGATGGGAGGAGAAATGGCATAGGAGTTATTCTGAAGGAACACTATGCGAAGAGTGTTTTGTAGGTGAAAAGGGTGTTGGATAGAGTGATGATTATGAAGCTGGAAATTGATGGTGTAATGATTAATGTTGTTAGTGCATATGCTCCACAAGTTGGGTGTGCAATGGATGAGAAAGAAAAATTTTGGAGTGAATTGGATGAAGTGGTGATGATTGTACCCAAGGGTGAGAGAGTGGTGATTGGAGCAGATTTAAATGGGCATGTTGGTGAAGGGAACAGTGGGGATGAGGAAGTGATGGGTAGGTATGGTGTTAAACAAAGGAATGCAGAAGGTCAGATGGTAGGGGATTTTGCGAAAAGGATGGATATGGCTGTGGTGAATACGTATTTTAACAAGAGGGAGGAGCATAAGGTGACATACAAGAGTGGACGAACATGCACACAGGTGGATTATATCTTATGTAGGAGGGCCAGTTTGAAGGAGATTGGAGACTGTAAAGTGGTGGCCAGAGAAAGTGTAGTTAGGCAGCATAGGATGGTGGTTTGTAGGATGACATTGGTGATCAAGAAGAGGAGGAGGAGTGTAAGGGCAGCACCAAGGATCAAATGGTGGAAATTGAAAAAGGGTAATTGTGAGGTAGAGTTCAGGGATGAGTTAAGACAGGCACTGGGTGGCAGTGAAGAGTTACCAAATAGCTGGGTAACTACAGCAGAGCTTGTAAGGGAGACTGCTAGAAAGGTGATTGGTATCACATCGGGACAGAGGAAGGATGACAAGGAGACATGGTGGTGGAATGAGGAAGTATAGAAGAGTATACAGGCAAAGAGGTTGGCAAAGAAGAAGTGGGATTGTCAGAGAGATGAAGAAAGTAGACAGCAGTATAAGGAGATGAGGTGCATGGCAAAGAGAGAGGTGGCGAAGGCTAAGGATAAGGCATTTGAAGAGTTGTATGAAAGGTTGGACACTATGGAGGGAGAAAAGGACCTGTACCAATTGGCTAGACAGAGGGACCGAGCTAGGAAAGATGTGAAGCAGGTAAGGGTGATAAAGGATAATGAGGGAAACATACTCACAAGCGAGGAGTGTGTGTTGAGGAGATGGAAAGAGTACTTTGAGGGGTTGATGAATGAAGGGAATGAGAGGGAGAGAAGGTTGGATGATGTGGGGATAGTGAATCATGAAGTACAATGGATTAGCAAGGAGGAAGCAATGATAGCTATGAAAAGAATGAAGAGTGGAAAGGCTGTTAGCCCAGATGACATACCTGTGGAAGCATGGAGGTGTTTAGGTGAAATGGCAGTCGAGTTTTTAACCAGATTGTTTAATGAAATCTTGAAAAGTGAGAGGATGCCTGAGGAATTGAGAAAAAGTGTTTTGGTACTGATTTTTAAGAATAAGGGTGATGTGCAGAGCTGTAGTAACTACAGAGGGATTAAATTGATCAGTCACAGCATGAAGTTATGGGAAAGAGTAGTGGAAGCTAGGTTAAGAAGGGATGTGATGATTAGTGAACAGCAGTATGGTTTTATGCCGGGAAAGAGCACTACAGATGCGATGTTTGCTCTGAAAGTGTTGATGGAGAAGTACAGAGAATCTCAGAAGGAGTTGCATTGTGTTTTTGTAGACTTGGAGAAAGCATATGACAGGGTGCCTAGAGAGGAGTTGTGGTATTGTATGAGGAAGTCAGGAGTGTCAGAGAAGTATGTAAGAGTGGTACAAGATATGTACGAGTGTAGTGTGACAGCAGTGAGGTCTGTGGTGGGAGTGATGGATGCATTTAAGGTGGAGGTGGGGTTACATCAAGGATCAGCTTTGAGCCCTTTCTTATTTGCAATGGTGATGGACAGGTTGACAGACGAGATCAGACAGGAGTCCCCGTGGACTATGATGTTTGCAGATGACATTGTGATCTGTAGTGAGAGTAGGGAACAGGTGGAGGAGACCCTGGAGAGATGGAGATTTGCTCTAGAGAGAAAAGGAATGAAGGTCAGCAGGACTAAGACAGAATATATCTGTGTGAATGAGAGGGAGGATAGAGGAATGGTGAGGATGCAAGGAGTAGAGGTGGCGAAGATGGATGAGTTTAAATACTTGGGGTCAATAGTTCAGAGTAACGATGAGTGTGGAAGAGAGGTGAAGAAGAGTGTACAGGCAGGATGGAGTGGGTGGAGAAGAGTGTCAGGAGTGATTTGTGACAGAAGAGTATCTGTAAGAGTGAAAGGGAAGGTCTACAAGAGGGTAGTGAGACCAGCTATGTTATATGGGTTGGAGACAGTGGCATTAACAAAAAGGCAGGAGTTTGAGCTGGATGTGGCAGAGTTAAAGATGTTAAGATTTGCACTGGGTGTGATGAGGGTGGACAGGATTAGGAATAAGTATATTAGAGGGTCAGCCCAGTTTGGAAGGTTTGGAGACAAAGCCAGAGAGGCAAGATTACGTTGGTTTGGACATGTGCTGAAAAGGGATGCAGAGTATATTGGGAAAAAGATGCTAAGGATGAAGCTACCAGGTAACAGGAAAAGAGGAAGGCCTAAGATAAGGTTTATGGATGTAGTGAGAGAGGACATGCAGGTGGTTGGTGTGACAGAGCAAGATGCAGAGGACAGGAAGAAATGGAAACAGGTGATCTGCTGTGGCGACCCCTAACGGGAACAGCTGAAAGAAGATGATGATGATGATTTGTATTCTCCAAGTATGGTAATGTCTATTTATGTGTGTGTTTTGCTGGTGGTTATATTGTGGGTCTATGTGAGACTGTTGGTGTTGTGCTTGTATGACCCTACTCCTCTTGACTGTATTGTCCACTAATGGGATGACAGAGTTTAGCCACCGGTTTGACACTGTGTGTGCCAGCATGTGGTGCATCAGCCCATATATGATATGGTTATGGCCTATGCATACAATACACTCACAATACACCTAGTATGATAAGCCTGCTGAGGTTAGCAAATGGGAAAAAACCTTTGGGCAAACTGTCAGCGAGTAATATCTGTATTGCACCCTGTAACTCCATATTGCTTGCTGAAGTGTAAAGAAGTACTTAGTTTGGATTAAGAACCCTGCACTTGCCAACTGTGTATGTATGTGTCTGTCTCTCCCTGGGGAGAGAGCAACCTTTTTGGAGACTACTCACACCACTTAAAAGTGATATACTCATCTTTGTCAAGTCTGATGATGTCACCATCCTACAAATATACCTGTGGGAAATTCAAATCCCAGTAATGTATATAGTGCGTCGTGTAAGTGCATACTGCTGCATTATCATAATTTAATTAGGTAGGTGTTTGAATCCTGCACTTGCTAACTGTGTGTGTGTGTTCCGAGTGTATAACACTGCTGGTCAATGTGGAGTGGGTTTTGATTTTTCTAGTGTATGACATATCACAATGACAACTGTATGTGCATAACACATGCAAGGTAGCTGCAGGGCAAAGCCATATACATACATGGGACTTCAATTATTTCATAGGTGGGTACTCTGCTTTCTCCATGAAAGCATCTGTTATCTTTGCCTGAGTGTGCTGGCGCTTTTCAGACCTTAGGTCACTTCTGTATGCTTGTGACAAGCTTAGCCACTGCAGTGATCCCTGGGCTACATCTTCTGTTTCACATCCACTCATCACAGTTTCTATTGAAGAGTGTGAGTGAGGGTTTATGCTTGAGGTATATTTGAATCCTGTTCCAAAGCAAGCAAAGTCTGGCAAAGATGACTAATCATTATAGGTGTATAACAACCTCTGTGGATCTGCATGCAAACCCTTTATTGCTTATGTGCTCCACAGAGAGATTTCTAAGACCCTTTGGTAATGTGATTATCAAAGGAGAGATGACTAAACACATGGCTCTATGTATACATTAGTACCTATTCCACATTTTGGGGGCTGCTACCTATGTGGTACTCTGGGGATACTTTGTTTTCTAAAAGTGAATAACTATGCTTTCTTTTGCTTATAGCTTTACAGCATGATTTTGACAGCAGGTATCTGTCTCTATGATACCCTTTTGGAGGATGTGTGTGTCATCTGGAGAATAAAGTATAGCCCAGAGTATGCATTTTCATCAAACGTGGACAGACATATCCCTGCTGTGTTTGCTTGTCCCTAAGAAAGCTATATGCCAAACAGGAGTGGTCCCAGGACTGAGTGCAGGTGAATACCACTTGTTACTGGCATAGAATTGTACATGGAGGCTACAAATGTTACTGTGTGTCCTACATCTGTGCATCAGTTGTCAATCCATCATCTAACAATCATTTATGGTCAGTCTGCTGAGGTTATGTATAATACCAGAATGTGGGATGGGTATGAATTGCTGGTGCGCTATAGCTTGGCTGTGTGGACCACCCCTCCCTCACCTAAAGCCTTGTTAACTGGCTTGAAGTCTACTAGGTGTAGGAGCCATGATCTGGCCTTTAGAGAACCTAAGTGGGTATGGTGCAGTGTTTGCAGGTTCATAATGTCTCTGTTAATGAGTTCCATAATGCTGTGCTCCATAGCCTTCCAGATAACATTTGTCTGGCTTATAGGGTGATAGTTTCCAGGATCTGTTGTAGTTCTACCCTTAATCAATTTATGTTAACATTTGCACTGGGTGTGATGAGGGTGGACAGGATTAGGAATAAGTATATTAGAGGGTCAGCCCAGGTTTGAAGGTTAGTAGACCAAGCCAGATAGGCAGGATTATGTTGGTTTGTACATGTGCTGAGGAGGGATGCAGAGTATATTGTAAAATAGATGCTAAGGATGAAGCCGCCAGGTAACAGGAAAAGAGGAATGCCTAAGATGAGGTTTATGGCTGTGGTGAGAGATGACATGCAGAAGGATGGTGTGACATCGCAAGATGCAAAGGGCAGGAAGAATTGGAAACAGATGATCTACTGTGGTGACCCCTAATGGGAGCATCTGAAAGGAAAAGAAGAAGAAGACGTTGTAGCTCAACCCTTGTGGACTGTGAACACCATTACCGTGTGTGATTCCACAAGTATGTAACCTGTATAGAAAATAAAATCAAAAAAGTGGATATACTGCCAAAATATAACCCAGAAAAGTAATAAAAGCAGTATTCACGATGAACGAAGCCAAGTCCACCAGGTTATTCATTTTTATTCATTAGTTTAAAAACACACCACATATACATCCACCATGAATGCCTTAATAAAACATTCACAAGCGTTTCCGTCATACAATAGACTTCATCAGATGACCAGCATGATTTAATTCCTTTAATTTATACTTTGACTCAATTATAATCTACCAATAAAATTCCACTATTCATTAAATAAATATCATTAAATTAAAAAAGGTTAAAATATCACAGTATATTAAATATGTAATTAGGAAATTTAAAATAAATCATTTATACTATCCTAAAAAAACTCACTTTAACCTGTATAGAAGCTGCATCTGGACAGAGTGTTTAGTTGAGTGGTGACTTCATATGTCAGCTTGTGTATGACACAGCCAGGTACACTGTCCAGTATCATTGCCACTATGGTTTGGACTTTGGTAAAGAGATGTTTTAACTAGAGTGTCTGTGAGTCATCAGGTTTTACATTCTTCAGATCTGGAAATGTGGCCCTTGTGTAACGACAGGGTGGTGAAATCCGCATTCAAACTGTCTGACGAGAAATTGGTAATGTCAGTCAGATAAGTGTACTTTGTGACAATTTACATTAACTATGACCCAATCTGAGATTTCCCCTCTAGATTATAAACAACACTAAAGAAAGCTTTAGTGTTGTCTTTGGAATCCTTGCCATTTTGTATTTTTAAGCTTGTCTTGTATGTTTAATGAGGGCTTGTATTTTCCCAATGATACTGACCAGAGAGGTTATCCCTTCTTGGTATGTAACTCTTTTTTGGTACAACTTCACACCTTCTATTATATATTTAGTTTATGGCAGGGGTCCATGAGACTAATGCACTTTTACTGTATAAGTGAGTATTTCTTGTGTTTGTGATAGCACAGTCCATGCAACCCTGTAGGTGAACAGTGTGCATTACTAAAGGATTATGCAGCTGGGACAGTGTTAACCTTAGTAATGCAAACCAATGACAGATAGCAACAACAGCATCACCCACAGCACAGTGTCAACCCATGTCATACACACACATGCATACTCAAGGTCCAAAATGTGTGTAGTACAATGCATACTGGCCACCAATAGAAACTATGGATTGTTAACACTGGCCAATACAGGGCATGCCACCCTGCCCATGTGTCCAATATGCATGTAGATGCAAACAGTGCACCTCCACCATGTTCACAAATGGACACCTGCAAACCTGTGTTGCACTCACCCCACACTTACTGTCCACTGTATAAAGCATGCTGACACAACTACACACATCAGCCAAGTGGCACATGGGCAAACAAAACACAAGTGGAATAAACACTGGTGAAAACAATACAAAATTGCTAATTACAGCTTTAATGCATCATGCCTGCTCAGCTACACCTTCAAGGATATAATTACACTTTACTGCTGACAACATGCTACACATCCAACCTTTGCTATACTTTATTAAAGTCACCCTGTGCATCAGCACCATGTAAGCCTGTTCCTGCATCAATGTTACAGATGACAGGAGGTGGCACAGGTTTCATCATATGCACAGGGTGTGTTGTTGGTTTGCCAGAGGCCTACACTGAGCCATACAATCGACATGTTTGTGTGAGTGTGTGTGTGTGAAGGCCATGAGTACTGTTATGGGCCAATGTTGATGTCATGTGTGCGGGTATGTGTTTGCCCTAGGTTTCTGGTTTATGTGTATGGCTGCATGCACACAGTTCCACCATGTGGCTGCCATATATAGGGATTTGTGAGACAGCTACAGACTGTACCTGGCAGGCTTTACAGATCACTATCTCTGGCCATGGATACGGAACCTGTGCTTGGCAGGGGTGCTACAGACAATATCAAGTACTAATCCAGATTGGGTACTATCCAAAGAGGTTGACAAATGTCCACTGGATCCAGGTCCCTGCTGGAACTGGCCAGAGCCATGTGCACATGGTCTGCTAGGAAGGTCTATGGACAGCCCCCCCACAACATTGCTGGGGCTGGTACTGGCACTACAGGAGTGGCTGTGACTTGCTGGATGTCCACGGTGACCTCCAGCTGGTGATGTTGCTGGCATAAGTCCATGTCGACATCTCAACCATCCCGCACTGTCCTGACACATGGACATGACATTGTGGAGGACATCCAATGTCTCACCCCAACGTCTATCAATGACCTCAGTATAGTTACGTATGGCACCTGCTAGGTCATGGATACTGTCATTTACAGATGTGCAATGAGCTCTCTGTGCCCTTTAGCCCCTGTCTGGTGTACCGGTCCATTCGGGTCTGTGCCTCCATGGCAGCCTGGAACATGCATGTGGTAGAAAGAGGTGTGACATGTCTGCCAGGGGCATGATGACCAGCAGTGCTCTGATGAGAACCCCTGGGCATCTGCCTATGTGGTACCATTCCAGACATCTGGCTATGGCTGCTGTGTCCTGATAATGTGCCATAGATACCACACTGTTCTGGCCATTGCCAACCATACACTGCCCCTCAGCTAAGGGCAATGGTGATGATGGATGTACAGGCATTATGACTGTGTGCATGGATGGGGTGGAGACTTGTGTGCTGTCAATTGGTGGCCCAACAACAGAACCCGACAAACCTGCCTGTGCCTCAACACAACTATCTTCATGATCGCTGTCTGTCTTAGTGACATCAGGTTCCCTGCTGTACTGAACCAGCCCCACCTCATCACCTGTGAGAGGAAAACAGGAAACACACTTTAAGACCTGAACATGACTTCAGACCACATGCGCACATGTGCATGTGTGCACATGCACACATGCACACATGCATACATGCACACACACAAAACTACACTCCTCCCGAAAGCAGACACACACAACACCAGCAATCACAGAACATACACAACAGCAGGTGATGGTGGGGTACAGTATCACAAGCAAAACAGTCATATCACACATGTCAGCATGCAGGACATGTGTTGCTCAACAGCATGCAGTGCAAGTGTAGTCAGTCCTTGTTACTAACAGTATACAGGGCTTTGATGCATGTGTTTTGTTAATAGGTGATGGCCCTCCCCCTGGAACACAATGCATACATGGACACAACATTGCTGTGCAGGTATTCATAACACTGTGATGTACTGTGCACCATAACTCACAGGTGTACTTACCATTGCTGGATGTGTATCTGTGTGTCAGATAGGTATCCAATGAAAATTACAGCCTCTGTGTCTTTAGCAAATAATTGTGGACACATTTTTAGCACATGCATGATGAGTATTCACACAACATCATCAGTGGTGCATGGATAATTGATGGAATACCATTCCACCACATATCCAATGTATGGTATTTATGGTGAGGGTAGAGCATATTGTGGACATGCCAGTCTCATCCATGACATGGCATGCTAAAACACAACTGCATATTTAAACACTACACATACCCAATAAGTGTCATATGACCTAGCCACTCAATAGCATCACAAGACATATATGTGTCAGTTGTGCAAATGGTGATTGGTATGCATACTGTCTAGAGGTTCATATCTGTGCAAACACGCATCATTATGGTGTGTAGCAATTACAGCTATGTGTAGTACTGTGGCTACAATAACTGGATGGGGTATAGTACCATAGGCCATCATCATGAAGCATCAGGTGGTCACTCAAGGCTACAAATGTTTCACAAACCAGCACAAATCATGCTGTGCCAGAACTGTACTACCTTGGTTAAATTCACCATTTCACAACCAGTTGTTACATGAGTTTGTAAGGAGGCCAATAAGGAGCTTTCCCTGACATGAATGTGTAGTGTGTTGCAGAGTGTTTAAATGCCCCAGGATAGGCCTCTACCCCTCAGGTATATTATGTGTAAAGTGTGGATGTGATTTTGGATACTGGAGTGTGTGTTTACAGAGGGTTTGGGAATCCTTTATGTGTAGCATGTTAAAATGCTCTGTGTATGACATAGATGTGTATGTTATGTGCATGTTGAGTATCAACTGTGCCTATACAATGGTCACTACAGTCTAGCCACATTTGTTTGAGATGGTCTGGGTATTGCATGTGTTTGAGGAAGCTAATCACATTAGTGAGATGTGCATGCTCTTACACCAAACATGCACAGCATGCATTATGGGTAGGTGTGTTACATGTGTACATGGCCTACACCTTAACTATGACATGCACTTTTTATTTACAATAATAAATGTAGAACACACTCCCCAGCATCTCTCCGCTGCCTTGATGTCACCCCAGAGGTACCTACATAGAGATGAGACAGTTTGTCAGTGGCCACAACTGTGGCATTGCTACTGTGTGTTTGCAGTCTTACAGTACAACAACAGTTTACATTCACAGGGCTACAGATTATGTTCCAAATGATCAGTATTGCACAACAACAGGCTCCACATCTTTGAACAACACTCTCCACATCTCACATATGCATGATCTACCAATACAGATAACAGTAGTCTACAGATATGCCAAGTTGCCTGCATGCTCCATGTGTGCTTGCTGGGTGGCTTCAACCTCCATCATGGTGTATGTCTGCTGCTGTTGTTGTTAGGCAGTTGCCACCAGGCTCATGAGCAGCTCCTCCACTCTGGTGAGGGGGGATGGATATTAACACCACCCCCTGTTGTAAGCTGTTTTCTACGCACATCAGCGGCACGCTGACGAACATGTCTGAGAAGATCACTGCAGTGGTAGTGTACCTGCTCATATATGCGGTTATGCAGGTCTCCCTCATTGACCCTGTGGACAAGATCTTGCCACACTGCAGTACGCTCCTGCTGGTCCTGGCTGGTTCGTGAAAACATTAGACGGTAGTGCTGAATCATACTGCTAGTGATGATATCATCTTCAGCACTACTGTAACTTGGGTTCCTGTGGTGGGCCATGATCTCTGGAAGACATAAATACAAAAATATGTCTGAGCAGGTCATATGGCACATTTAACATAATACAGTACAGATATCACTGAACTGCCATATACAGCAACCTATAAGCTAACGGAGAGTGAAACACTGTAACTGCCACTTATCACTGCTTACCCCCCAGCTGTTTGAAAGTGCCTTGCTCACGCTCTATCTAATGAACCATGTTCCGCACAGCAACAAAATAAAATCACTATATAAGACTACACAAGAGTACCTGGCACACTGTATGCAACACAATGCACCACCTAGCCACAGCAGATATACATCAACCTGATGTGCAAAGAAATATATCATCCATCACAATCAGTGTAAGGTCCAGTAAATGTATTACTATTATACCACACAACTCGATAATGCCAAACCCGTGACCAAAATATGTGCACAATTGGGAATATAGGTCACATACTGCTGTAGTACACTATGAATGTTGCTAGATATGCAGTTATATGTATTACCAAAAAATTGTCAAATGACATGTTACAAACATACCCACACACACATCAGACATAATTACAGGACACAAAGGTATGACAACCCAGATAAGCTTTCAGTGTGTACTATACAGTACTGTGTGTCAGTACTTACACAACCTTAATCTTGAGAAATGTAATCTGTGATGAATACAGGGACCACACAAAACAGTGGATGCAAGCAATGTGGACATACACCATACTTTGCTGTACAGGCCCAGAGCTTCAATTAGTACTACAGTACACACTGGATTTGCATTCAACATTGGTACCAATCAATAATCATAGATGTAGTGCTTTAGCCTCCAATGACGCACCCTAGTTAAAACTAAGGGACTTAATCACACTGTATGCAATAGCACTTGTTCTGCCTAGCAACAGAATGCACAGCTTTTGCTAGAATCAAAGCAAGGACCCATAATATCATAACATAAACAGTTTCCCACTAAGCTGATAGATGTAGGTGTGTATGAGTATATATAAAAAATATGTGTGTGTATATATATATATATATATATATATATATATATATATATATATATATACACACACACACACACATCCATTTGTCTACATATATATATATTGATAGGCACATATACATTTCACTTTTCATAGTGAGAATATCAATTATACAGAGGACGCAAGGTGTACAGTAATGTAATAAAATCGCACAGTCTTGGGATAAATGCATTGAAGGTGTTCACAGCCCAGGTAGCTTTAACAGGCCTTACTGGCTTCAGCATTGCAAACTGAACAAACCACCCACAGTGTTTAACCACCACATGTCATATACCAGCACTGTATGCTGTCTTGTTTGTCACACACTACAACCTACATACAAATATGTGCATACTAATCTTCACCAGCATGTATATGTCACCCCTTCGCAAACAGTTGCAATATGTCCCCTGCTCTATGCACATATACAGATGTGAATATATATGACACATATATATTTCTCCATATGTGTGTGGCATACACACACATGGTCTACATTATTGTAAGTCCCTGGACCTCACAGCTGAACTGTTGGGACTTGCTGCAACACAAACAGGTGTCACATATGAACACAGACTAACATTAGGGGGGTATATATGGCAACAGATGTTAGATAAGCATACTAGACTGCTACAGCAGTTGCCAATGCTAAGCTACACTTTAATATGACTATCATGCATGTGTTGGTCTGTCACACCCATGTTTATATAATGTCAGCGCTAATCCCTCCAACAGCCACTGGCCACACTACTGTACAGAACATGGATAACATGGATCAGATCTTTGACATTTAATGCTGAGCTACACATTTCATAGGTATGTCCCACTGCCCACAGGTACACACAGTATTGTCCATAGCAGTAGTTAAGCAGAACATCTGTGCATAAAGAAGTACTGCTGCCACATATGAATGTTTCACATTATGTAGACTATTCTTCAATAACATCTTCTACATGCCAGTAAATACATATGTGTCACATACCTTTCCTTTTTATAATTTGGTAATATTTCTTTTTCCTTTTCTCCCTCTCTCTCTCTCTCTCTCTGTCTCTGTCAGTCTCTGCACTAGAGTGATTGAGTTTGTTGGCAGAGATTGCAGCCTGCTGTTGTAGGAATTTGCCCATGAGCAAGTGATGGCCTCTGCACCAATTAGTGCCCATAATTTGCTAATTGCATGCAGCCTGCTGTGTAAAAATTGCAGTAATCACTGTCATAGCAACCCAGTACTATAAATTGCTGACTCATGTAGGCGTGGCCCTTTCAGCTTTCCAAGATGGAGATCATCCTTGTTTGGTGTGGACATCATTGTTTGGTTGGTATAGTTCTTATATCAGAAGCCAGGGGTGTAGCCAGAGATTTACATTTTGTACTCAGACTTAATGTTGCTGTTTCAAGTACCCACTTGTCAGTGTAGAAATGTGCTCACTCCTCAAAATGCTACCCCAAGATACATGGAAAGATGTATTTTCTTTTCAACTGTTACAATTAACTGACATACAAAGCTAGTTATAGAGATGTATTCCTTTGGCACAAGAATTGTTTGTGAACTGCTATACTGTGAATATTCATTTACTCAATTCTAAACAGTTTGTGCTTTTTTAGTGTTGACATTAGCACAAGCTGCTCAGAAAAACTGGACACATTTCAGTGCTGTGAGTATGCTTACCTACATCCTTGGTAGACCCTGCACACACAGGTATATTCTACATTTGGGTAGGGTTGCAGAAGTATAGAGAGCGTAAGTAGTATTGTGTGGATTTTATCTTGCTGGACTTACAGGGTTGCTGTGTACATGTTAGTTTATCAAGGCATGTAGTCTGTCTGCATAACTCCCAACTGTGGACCTATCCACATGAAAGCCATAGAATAGACTGTTATTTTTTGTCTGTGCACCACACAGGTCTTTTCAGCAATAGAGCAATGGCATTCTTACAGTTGGTTGCTACCAGTACATGGCTACATCCATTTGTATTTCAGTGTTGTATTCCTACATAAGGGTATGCTTTCAAAACTCCTTCTAAAGCTATTTGCACAGTGTGTAACAGCAGAAAGGCTAATATGCCTCTGTGTTTCTGCCTCTGCCAGACCTCTCAACCAATCAGGTACATATTTGAACAGAATTAGGGAAAAGTCAAGAAAAAGTCAGGGACAATCAGCGACACCTTTAAAATATTAATGCCATTAAGTTGAAACATTGAGAGAATCAGAACATATGAATTAATACACCTTTTCTGAAGTAAAAGAAGTGTCTAACTCTTAATTATTGTCATTATTCATTAAGTGTAATTCACCACCTTTCTGCCCAAAGTCAGTAGTTTTAGGAGGGATTTAGAGGGAAAGAGCTAAAATTTGGGTCAAAATCAGGGAAGTCCCTGAAAATTAGAGACAGTTGAGAGGTATGGCCTCTGCCCTAAACAGATATGTCAGTGTTTGTCCTGCTGTGATACTATGTGGGGTTGTAAAGTGATGGTGTAACATTATTTCCTGCAAGAATGGCTGCTTCTCTTATCACAGTCATGTAATGTAATCCTACAACAACTGTTGGTCAACATCCACAGAACAAGTTGTGTGGTATGGTATTCCTAATTTTCCTTTACATTCACTCATTCTGATGCATGATATAATTATTTAAGCACCATCTTGATGTGTATCTATCATGGCTTAATGGTACTTCATGTTGTGTAGTGTGTGCAAGGTCTGGGGTTCAAAACTTAAAGAGGTGTTTTCTTTTGTTCCTGAGCAGAACAAGGGCCCTCACATACAGAGTGACTTAGGCACTTTTAAGCAGTTGTAAGTGGGTTTGCGTGGGTTTGTGCAATGCTGCGCATTGCTTAGCCAAGCACAAACAAGTGCAAACCCGCTCACTCCTGCTGAATAGTGCTTACTCCCGCTCACCCAGTGCTAATTTCTTTGAAAGAAAAGAAAAATGGGGAGATAGGAAATTGGTGAAAAAGGGGCACAAAGAGCGAAAGACAGTACGGAAAATAGCTTGGGATGTGCAGGATGGGTGTAGGGTAGGTCCATAGCTGCCCATTTCTTCAACAGCAACAGCTGTGCATATGCAATAAATTTGGAGGTAGATATGAACCCTTCAACCCATAAGAGAGGGGTGAGGACAACAAAGTATGTTGTAATGCCAATTAAATAACATTTCATGTGTCCAGTGGACATGTGTGCAAAATGGGCAGCTGTGTATGGGGTGTAATTTTTTTTTTGGGAACAGATTGCCCTTTTTTTTCAGGTGAGAGTGGAATGTGGGGTAGGGGAAGTAGGTATATTTGGGGAGGTAGGTTGGGGAGGTAAACAGACAAGACAAACAGGATGCATGCAGGGGCGGTATATGACACATGTGGTGGGTGAACACCTTTGACGGGGAGGGATGTTTGGAAATCGCAAGCCCATGAGCCCCCAGATGGAAACAGTGGGACTGAGGTCCCCACCCATGGGCAGTCACCAATGCACCTTCACGGCCCAGAAGGTGGCTGTACTGGGGGCTGTGTAGGAGGGGCAGGCTAACCTGTGCATTGCACCACTCGGGCCTCAAGCTGGCATAGAGGTTCTGCAACAGAACATTCAATCTCTCTATGCACCACAGCCCGGACCCTACGAAGGATGATAAGTGCCTCTCCACCCACACTTGCACAGGGGGGCTAAGCCCCATCTCCTGCAGTGCTTCCACCCAAAGGTGGCACAGGGCCAATGGAGGAGGAGGTACTAGGCTGGGCACTGGATCTGCTGGTGCCAGGTGCCATGGCCAGGCGAGGTGGGACAGGTGGGTCAGCTGGGACCGACCTTCCCATAAGAACTATGTTTTGGAGAGTTTAATAAAGATATGGGTTAGTAACCGTCAACAGCATTGCCAATTAGTTATAACAGCATGCAGAAGTATTCCCTTTAACCCAACACACCAGATTTTCAACAGCTGAAAAGCAAGCATGGCACATACATATATAGAACAATAGTGGACATTACAACAGCATGCAGGTTTAATTGATGGCAACAAGCCACCAATATTGTGGTATTTTAACAGGGCACATGCATAGAAATAAATGCAAATATTTATAAACCAATAAGACATATGTCCCAACAAATGTTTTGAGATTAGACATACTGATTGAGGTGTGGAATTGCATTTTTATGCACATACAGTAGGGTGGAAAAAGATAGCTCAATTAACAACTTATATATCTTTCTTGTTTTCACTACATTCCTATTAACTGCAGTTATATGTCCGTTACATGTATTATTACACTACCCAATGTCCTTATATTGTGCAACTGGATTTTGCTAGATCATTTTATACATTAGCTGTATCTTACATACAAACTGTCCAAGATGCAGATGTTACTGCAACATATTTTGAGAGTTGCTCACACACCCTACTGCTAACATGGTACACTGACAGCTCTACTTTCATATAATTATCTAGATATGTTCAGATGAAAGTATCAGTTATATGTTAACAACTCCCTACATTTCTGGCAGCACACTGACATTTCTGGGGAACACAATACCAAGCTACTCATGTGCCAGATTAACCTGTACATGCTGGCTATGAACCAACAGATGAGGGCTGTAAATATGTATACAAGCTGCTGGCACTCCCTTCATCCACGTTATATGGGCCTATCCAAGTGTGGGTTAACACTGCTTAATACAACAGTACTATTTGTAGAATGCAACAGTACAACAACATATCAAAGAAAATGACACAGATGCACTCCATGAATCATACATTTATTAAAGGATTATTACACCTTTATTTATTGGGTTAAAAGACTTTTTGAAGGCTCTCTCATTTATTTTATATAACAGTACATGCAGAAAAATTTCTAACCTGCCTCATGACGCAGCCTTTGCAGCCTATCTTCATGGGCTTGCAGGTTCATAGCCCAGTCACCTGCATCTGTGAAGTAAATGCAGTGATATTGAGACATACCTATCCATAGTATAGTCAAGCAATGCAATTCTTAACTACTTAATACAATGGCTACTTACTCAGTACTGGGACATTAGGCATCATATGGGATTCCTGGATCCACTGGTCCAGTTCATCCCCCCTACAATGCTTCAGGTCAGAATAATGGTGCCTGAGCTGCTCACCAATCTGAGGAACATCAGTTGCACTGTTGAGATCACGGGCAAGACTGTTCCAGGCTTCCATTTTATATTGGGTACCTGGTACTGGCCCCGCAGGAGTCTTTCTTCATGTTTGTGGACGAGGAGCTAAACCATAATTTTGGACTCCTGGATGCCCCAGCGTTGCACTCTAAATCAAGTGCCTTCACCAACACCAGCCATGCTAACTGCAGAAGGAAGCTACAACCAGTTATAGTAAGTATTCCTGCCTGTGGAGCTTAAATATGCCTCATTTCCAGCACTTATTTGTGTTTGGCCAGTTTTGGAAAAACTCAGCTGTAGGCACGCCTGCTTAGCTGATGTTGGCAATGTTTAAAATTCCTTTGATAGATATGTGTCTGTTGAAAGTGCACACTTGTGAAATGTTGTCATGGCTTAGTGGTTGAGTACTGTGACTATAATGCACAATATCCTGAGTTCGAGCCCTGTCACTGCTTTTTATTTTCCTGCTGGGCAGACCTGACTGGTTAAGGAACAGTAAAGCAGGTGTGAGCATGTTTACCCGACTTTGTTCAACTTTGCCCGACTTTGCTCGACGTTGCCCGACGTTGCGCTAGTTAGCTCAGTGCACAGCTACGCGCAAAGACATTGCGGTTGCAATGGTTAGCATGGTGCACAGCTACGTGCAATTGTATTTATGCTCAATACTGGTAAAATGTGCTTAGCAGTGCTTTATATTGCTTAAAATAGGGTACTCATGCCTCAGAATGCATAACCATTTCACCTTCATATATATATATATATATATATATATATATATATATATATATATATATAATTCGTTCACTACTACATTTCAATGCTTTTTACAAAACTTATACATAAAAAAATGTCAGGAAATATTTTTGTATACAGATTTCCCACAGAAAATGGAACGTGCAGTAGTGGGACTCGAAACAGGAATGCTTCCTCTTTGTATGAAGATCTAACCACTACGCTATTGCTATGTTGCTTAATTTGCATATATTTTTCTTATTATCCTCTTCTGGTGTCTAAGCTGCTAACTGTAGCTAAGCAATGGGCAAACCCGCGCAAACCCGGGCAACTACGGGCAGCTATATCGAAAGAAAAGAAAATTCTTTTTATTTTTAATTTTGTAAGTTGTTTAACATATGGGGGAGTGTAGTGTTACATTGTAAACATGTGAGTGGACTCGCTCATGTAACTGGAAGTTGCGGCATTTCTTCATTGCAGGGGCGTGGATTTTTGGACTGCTCGGCAGTCCAACACACCCCCTATACTCGTCCACGCTCTGTGTAAGCTTTAGAGTTGAGGCAGCACACACTCATTAATATGCATGGTGCGCTGCCATCAAACTCTTACACTGGCGCTTCTGTGTAAGACTAATCTAGTCTTACACGGAAGATTAGTAAATCCGGGGGAATGTATTTTTTCAAGATCGACCTTTTCCTTTTATGTCTAGGAAACCCTACAAAAGTAGGTTTATTGTCCACAAATTGAACTGTTCTCTTATATTCAAATGGTTTATCACCTGAATAATCTTTAATATCTCTTTCAAATTTCCTTATCATACGTGATTTCGAATCTTTTTCAAACAATATTAATTTTTTCGACAGTACAGCTGTTTGTTTAACAGAAGGAGCATCATGTACCAATGGCTTAACTTTATCACACAACTCCATAATGATGTTAATAAGGGTCATTATTTTCCTTTCATAAAAAGGCATCAACAATTTTACAAAATACATTGAGGCCATCTGTTGGGCTTCCTTCTATTCCTGAAGTAACAAATCTTCCATTCCCATAACAAATGGCTGTAATTTAACTCATAAGCCCCTAGGGGAAATATTTTTGGCACAATAGGCCTTAAAGGGCCTTAAATGCCACATGTGTCCTAAGCTCTGTCATGATTTGCACTAACTGATTAAATATTACTGTACATGACTCTTTATCTGTTTTCTTCTGAGAGGAATTTCCACCTCCATTGACTGATAATTCCAAAACATTCAAATCATCATTATCTGCCGATAGATGTTCCAACAATTGAATCAATTCCAAGATGTATAAACTTACCAGAAAAAACAACAATTATCAAAATGTACACAATAGATCAATAAACAATTCCCCATACTGTTGATATGCAAATCTTCCAGCAGTAGTAATGATTCACAAAAAGAAATACAGCACCATTTTGTTCACATAACACTATATGATAACCAGATTTGTATGTATATATATATATATCTCAGTGACTCAGTCAGTAACACCCTGACCCAATTGCCTCCATAGATAATGGGGCAAAGGTCAAATAAATTGTTCAACCTGCAAAAAAGCAGCACGTTACTGGCTGAGTACTTAGAACATAAACAATAGAACATAAACAATGATGGTCATCCGAACCATAAATGAACCTGCCCTGGTGGACCACTTATCCCATCATGAAAATTATTGATTAAATATTGCATTTGCATATATATTTGGTAACATCCCAACTCAATTATTTCACTAAAAAATGAAATAAAGGTCTAATAAACTCTTCACTTAAGTGAACACGCACAATAAAGCTACCAAATTTGGCAGGTAAAGAATTATTAGTGAAAACTGGCACCTATAGTATAATACTCTTATAACCCAATATTTGTAAAACATCAGTCCACTGATATTAGCAGAACTAATATCCAAGCGGATTAAAGGCAAAAGAACAAAGCAGTCTATAAAGTCATTACCAAACATTCAATAATTCCAAGTTCCAAGTCAACCCTTTCTCATGTAAAACAATGGTACTTAGAAATAGGTGATGAAATTATCAAAAAACAACAATCATAAGCACTTCCCATTGTCAGGTATCTGCTTGTTCCTTATAAAAAAATCCACCTCTATATAGTTCCAAATCAATCGCAAAAAAACAAAAAAAATGAGTTGTTAAATTGCCACAACTCTCTTCACATATACTATCAATCAATAAACCACGTCAAAGCTTGACTGAAGTAGTGATCACACTGATAAATAGAACAGTTGTAAGAAAAGGTCACACGAAAAGCTGCTGCTCCTATAAACCACAGTACCTAGGGATAATTGGTAAAAATCTTCCAAAACCAACAGTCATAAGCACTTCCCATTGTCCAATATCTGCTCATTGCGTTTCAACCACAGCACATATATAGTCCATGCTGTAAATGCAGGCCCCGCCAAAAAGCAATAATTCTGTGAAAAAGCTTTCTTATAGCCCAGAGGCAGTTGAAATTCATTCCAATGATCTAAACGACATCAAGTCTCAAGCCAGCAATAAAATTATTCAGTGACAAACGACAACTAGGCTACAAGTAGGTCTGTGATTTGAAAAACGATCACTAAACAAAATATATAACAGCACCTTTGAGCTTCAAGCACCAGGAAAAATGATTCTGCACCCTATTTTGCTGAATACTCCTGATGTGGTCCAAATAAACAGCAATTTAAATAATAATGTTTCATAATTAAGCCCAGAAAAAACACCAGAATCACAAATAGATGGAAGACCTGCAGACCAACAGTGCAGGAACCAGGAAACAGGACAACAGCTCACTCAATCCTGCCCAAGTACGGATAGGTGTAAGCCCAAACCACAAATTACTGATACACAAAAGAGCCAGCACACCAAAGTCAGCTTCCAACTAAAATTTAATAAAGATCAAAGCACAATGGACCACATCACAATAGGAATATCAGAACAGCATACTGGATTGAGTCAGCAGGGGACAATGAGCCATTGTATGCTTTAAGGTTCAGTCCTTGCATTTTGCACCAATCATCTGTGTGTGGCAGCCCCTTCTGTAATATGTTACTCCCATTGCGGGACTCCATATAAGTGTGTCCAATTAACAGTCATCTGCAAACTTGGTAACCCACATGCCATCTACCATTGCCTGTGCTTCATGGAAGTAATTTGCAAACACTTGAGGGCCCAACACAGATCCTTGCAGTATTCTAATGATAAGTGGCTAGTAATGGAGGTGCAGTCCCCATCTTTGAAAGTGTATTTTATGTCAGTGAGACAGTTCCCTATCCCTCTACTACTGTATGGCTTAATTCCTACATGGAAGATATTCACTATGACACATGAATGGAGGATGATGTCAAAGGCCTTGAATAACTCAACATAGGTGGTATGTCCTCTTATCCCTTATCCAGGTCTTTGGGGTCAGTATCCAAGAAGTTCACAAGGTTCAATAAGCAAGGTCTACCCTTGACAACAACAAAATGTGTAAGGTCAAGTGTGTTGAAGGTCACCTACACCCCTGTGGATATGGTCCATGCTGATTCCTTCCCTAGCCTTGCAGATAAGGATTTTTAGGCATATGGTCAATAGTTGTAGTTCTACATGTTACATATTAGATGCAGTGAGCCGTGCTGAGTTTTTATTGTGTTTAGTAGTTCTGCATGTTAACAGACAGATGTACATTGCATAGCACACAACATTTGATATTACATTTTGTAGTGCGGTTGATATATATGTGTGGAAAAAGTATAGAAACCCCAGGATTGCAGTGCTGAGGGAGTGCAAGCACATGGATGTATTGTAAATATGTGACATATTGTTAGATAGGGCCCTCAGTTTGTAATGTTTCCACATGTAATTTCATGTCATACACAGGAAATGGACAGTAAACAGCAGTAATACAACATAATATGTACAGTTCGATAGCGCTGTGAGCAGTGGATTTGCAGTTAGTACTGAGTCTATGAAATACACCTGCTGTTTAGCTGTCTCTGTGAAAGCATGTGTTAATGCATTGGTGCAATCTTTTTTAGGCCAGATGGTACTGGATTCGAATACAGGTGTATGTAATAGTTCTTATTAACAAAGTAATAATGCTATGACATGAATTGTTTATATGAGATGTGTTGTTGTGTGTTAGCATAGAGCAGCAGTGTTAAGCGGCATTGCAATTCCAAGATTATTGGATGCACAGGCAGTTGTGTATGGGTGTTAGGCAAATGTGAAGGCCATGCCAGTCCAGATAGCAGAATTATACTTACTGGAATATAGTACACAGTATACCCACAGTCATACATCTGATAATAAAAGTGATATTAAATAGACAAATAAATAAATAACTGACACAATACTAGTATCTCAGCCATCATAACATATAATTAATATCAGCTCCACTATGTCAAGTCTTATGAGTGAGAGTGACTATAATGGGAAGTGGACCAACAATAAAAGTGCATGGAATATCCTGTAATCTGGATGTTGATGTTATGGGTAGGAAAAACTGCAAGTTAAGAACAAAAATACATAGAAAGTTCTCAGAAACTAATTTTGTGTTACATGGTTCCAGCTGGCATCCCCACATACTATAAAATCCATCCCATATGGAGCATTCCTCAGGGTAAAAAGGTTACCCTGCAGGTAAGGAAAAGGAAATGGGAGAAACTTTTCATAAGTTTTGTGAGAGAGGATATCCAAGAGTAGACGTGGAACAGGGATTGTAAAAAGTTCTAAAGTGGAACCAGAAGAGTGGTAACAAACAAGAAAAGAAGGAAAACAGAGGAGAACAAGAATGTATTTATTTTACTTCAACATTTTCAATTTTTTCAGAGGTTGTAAAGGAACAAGTAAAATATTCTTGGTTAAAATTAAAAGGGGAAGTTGATTTTTTACAAAACAAGAATATCAGTTTCTCCTTCAGAAGAGGCAGATGCATAAAAGTTTTTTTTTAGCACATGTAAAGTTTAGAATGCCTCAAATAGAGCTAGTTCCATCTCCAGAAATGTTAGGTACATTTTCTTGTGGAGTGAGTTTACAGTAAAAGAATTCACATTCACAGATATCAATGGAAAAAAGTTCCAAGCAAGAGGCATTTATAGTTGTAATACAGAAAAAAAATCATATATGGTTTAAAATGTCCCTGTAAAAATGTTATGTGGGGGAAAGTAAAAGGCAATTTTCATGTAGGCTTAAAGAACACATAAGAGATATAAGGAAAATCAAATTAACCAGCCCAGTGGCAGTTCATTTTTAAGAATTCCATAATAGTAACCCAGAGGGGTTACAAGCAACTATTTTGAAAAATGTGCAAACTAATGAATTAATGGTAGAGCAACACATAAAAAATGTATTAAGATGAAAAGAAACAATGTTGATTCTGAAGTTTGACACTATGAGCCCTAGAGGCTTGAATCAAGAATGCACTTGGAAGGGTTTGGTATAATGCAATTAAGTAATTCATAATTCATCAATTGTTTTACTAATGAAATAATTAATCTAGTTTAAAGAGTATATAAGCTCTGTTTTTTAGATGTATGATTGTACTCTGTTAAAGGCTTTTTACAGCCAAGACGCTAGAGAATTAATGTGTATTTTTAATAAAAAATCATTATTTTTTCACTGGTCGGTCCTGTGTAGTATTCGTTCAACTCTGTGCTGCTTTTGGTGTGGTTTACAAATTCTGTGAAAAAGCTTTCTTATAACCCAGAGGCAGTTGAAATTCATTCCAATGATCTAAACAACATCAAGTCTCAAGCCAGCAATAAAATTATTCAGTGACAAACCACAACTAGGCTACAAGTAGCCATGTGATTTGAAAAACGATCACTAAACAAAATAAATAACAGCACCTTTGAGCTTCAAGCACCAGGAAAAATGATTCTGCATCCTATTTTGCTGAATACTCCTGATGCGGTCCAAAAAAAAAAAAAAAACAATTTAAATAGTAATGTTTCATAATTAAGCCCAGAAAAACCACCGGAATCACAAATAGATGGAAGACTGACAAACCAACAGTGCAGGAACCAGGAAAAAGCACAACTCACTCAATCCTGTTCAAGTAAGGATAGGTGCAAGCCCAAACAACAAATTACTGATACACAAAAGAGCCAACACACCAAAGTCAGCTTCCAACTAAAATTTAATAAAGATCAAAGCACAATGGACCACATCACAATGGGAATATCAGAACAGCATGCTGGATTGAGTCAGCAGGGGACAATGAGCCATTGTATGCTTTAAGGTTCAGTCCTTGCATTTTGCACCAATCATCTGTGTGTGGCAGCCCCTTCTGTAATATGTTACTCCCATTGCGGGACTCCATATAACTGTGTCCAATTAACAGTCATCTGCAAACTTGGTAAACCACAGGCCATCTACCATTGCCTGTGCTTCAGGGAAGTAGTTTGCAAACACTTGAGGGCCCAACCCAGATCCTTGTGGCATTCTAATGGTAAGTGGCTAGTAATGGAGGTGCAGTCCCCATCTTTGAAAGTGTATTTTATGTCAGTGAGCCAGTTCCCTATCCCTCTACTACTGTATGGCTTAATTCCCAGATGGAAGATATTCACTATGACACATGAATGGAGGATAATGTCAAAGGCATTGAATAACTCAACATAGGTTGTATGTCCTCTTATCCCTTTTCCAGGTCTTTGGGGTTGGTATCCAAGACGTTCACAAGGTTCAATAAGGAAGGTCTACCCTTGACAACAACAAAATGTGTAAGGTCAAGTGTGTTGAAGGTCACCTACATCCCTGTGGATATGGTCCATGCTAATTCCTTCCCTAGCTTTGCAGATAAGGATTTTTAGGCATATGGGTCAATAGTTGTAGTTCTACATATTACATATTGGATCCAGTGAGCCATGCTGAATTTGTATTGTGTTTAGTAGCTCTGCATGTTACCAGACTGATGTACATTGCATAGCACACAACATTTGATATTACATTTTGTAGTGCGGTTGATATAGGTGTGGAAAAAATACAGCAACCCCAGGATTGCAGTGCTGAGGGGGTGCCAGCACATGGATGTATTGTAAATATGTGACATATTGTTAGATAGGGCCCTCAGTTTGTAATGTTTGTACATGTAATTTCATGTCATACACAGGAAATGGGTAGTAAACAGCAGTAATACAACATAATATGTACATTTCCATAGTGCTGTGAGCAGTGTGTTTGCGTCATGGTTAGCAAAATGCATATGCATGTGAGATACACATGTTTGAGCATAGCTAAACAATGCACAAATGCAAGCTGCATTGCTAAAGTCTGACAGTTAGTACTGAGTCTATGAAATACACCTGCTGTTTATCTGACTCTGTGATAGCATGTGTTAATGCTTTGGTGCATTCCTTTTTAGGCCAGATGGTACTGGATTCGAATACAGGTGTATGTAATAGTTCTTATTAACAGAGTAATAATGCTATGACATGAATCATTTATATGAGATGTGTTGTTGTGTGCTGGCATAGTGCAGCGGTGTTAAGCGGCATTGCAATTCCAAGACTATTGGATGTACAGGCAGCTGTGTATGGGTGTTAGGCAAATGTGAAGGCCATGCCAGTCCAGATAGCAGAATTATACTAACTGGAATATAGTATACAGTATACCCACAGTCATACATCTGATAATAAAAGTGATATTAAATAGACAAATAAATAAATAACTGACACAATACTAGTATCTCAGCCATCATAACATATAATTAATATCAGCTCCTCTATGTCAAGTCTTATGAGTGAGAGTGACTATAATGGGAAGTGGACCAACAGTAAAAGTGCATGGAATATCCTGTAATCAAACCCAAGATCATGTGTATGGCAGTCCAACACTTACAACTGTTACCAGAAGAAGGTTGAAGTGACACTTGTCTATCTTTCAGTTCATTGCTGTAAACTGCAATGTCACAACAGTAAACAAAAGGGTGCACACCCTGCACTAGAACCCCAAACCATCTGTACTTCAGCTCTACACTTACACCTGCTACCATGTACTAGTTACATGGCATTCCCTATTTTACTAATCATTCTTAAGGTCTCCCTATTAACTGTAGCCAAATGCTGCTTAGTGGATTAGAGTTATGCCCAATAGCATTAATTGAATGTATCCGGTTTCTATTTTTAACTGTCTGAGTCCTGTCTGCTTCCTGGGGATCCAGTTGTCCAAATTGTACACTGCCATGCTTCACACAGATGAGATAAGCACAGCCAAATATTAATTTCCTCCATTCCTGTGATTGTGCTGTGTGCAGCATCACACAATTACTGGCCCAAAAAAAAAAAACATTAGACACACAGAAGAGGAGAAAAAGAAAAAAAGGGGCAAGTAGTTGAAATGAGTAAAATCAATGTATGACATACACACAAGAAAATGATGGCTCACATCAGATATGTCTACATAGACCTGGATTTGAACTCTCACTCCAATACACCTTCAGGACATAGGATCACTGCCTTATCCTTCTTTGCCACACAAACAGCTTTGCAGCAAAGAACTGAACTCAGTCTGCACACAACCAACTGCAACAGCATCTATGGTGATATAAAACCATACAAATGTTATTTGTGCATTTATTATTTTTGAATGTACTGCTCCTAGTGATCACACAACCTGTCATGATTATTGCTTTCAAATATACAGCTCAGTCTTACATTTCTGTGTTTGCGGTTCATTCTTTATTTATCTTACAAGTAATCTGAGACATGCAGTGTGTAAGTCATTGTATATCATTGGCCTTAAAATGTGGAGTGGCCCACACAGTGTCACCAAATAAATATAAGCCACTCTCAAAGGCTAAATACTATCTACAAGGATCAGCCACAATAAAAGTTTTAAATATATTTAGTAATAAATAATAAAAGAACATGGGAATACTGGATATATATTTACAGTAAACCACAGAGTTTAAATCACAGGAAATATTGAAAATAACATTGATGGACAGACTCAGACAAATAAAGAAAAACAATATCTAAACTAAGCTTCACTATATTCCTGAGTGAATCTAGGAGAATTATTATTCCCTACTTACTTAATAGAGCAAGGCAGATGATGTTGTGAATGGTCCTTCTTGTCAGGCCCATGACAGAATATTCAATACTTCGAGATAATTCTCTGTAATATCTAAAAATATTATTTCAAGGGCTGGCAGAATGACCTCATCTGGCCACCTGACTCTAGGTTCCCACACTATTCTCCTTTGAAGTTGAGACAGGAATTTACCATGGTTGGTTACAATACACATATAAATGTTAATGGTAGTGTCCTGGAGCTATGCATTGATTACAGTGCTTCCTCACTTCTTCACAGAGGCTATTAAACAATGGCTTTTTCCAGACCTACCATCTCCAGTCCTGTTCATCACTGTGGGATGCCATTTTAATGGTTTAACAGTTAATTTACATTTCCCTTATTTATCTTAAAGTAAGCTAGCTGGTTAACCTCTGCTCTTACAGTGTTCTCAGTTACAGTATATACATTTAATCAGTTACTACCTGCATGTATATTTCCTTTCTGTCCATCAGGACCCACTGTTGATACATTTTTCAACACTAGTTATTTATTTATTTATTTATTTGACATTTGTTTACTGGGGTAGTCTGACTGGGTCTACAGAACCCATTTTCAGCAGAGGCCTGGGTAGAAAAGCTCCACATACAGTACAATACAAATAGAGTATAATCCAATACAATAAAGATTACATTAGAAATATGATACAAAAAATAAGTTTAAAGAACAAACTGCTACAAGATGTGGTAATATATTACTGCACATCTAGACAATTCCATACAGTTAAAACATTACAGACGATAATAGTCACTCTCATCATACATGACGTAGATAGTGTCCAAAAAAAAGTATCTAGGTAGAGCAATTTGTAACATTGACTGTTATAGTACATGCAACATAGAATGTTAGTTTCAGTTAGGAAAATAGCAGCCAGAAAGTTAGTGATGCAGACATATAGTGAGAGAGTGTTAAGAAGAATAGAAGCAATAAAGCCTGAGCAGTAGCTTATGAATATGGTATAGAAGCAGAGAAGGAGTTAGAAGAGCTTTAGGATCTTGCAGTCTATGAGGGAATGAAATGTGACAGAAGAGGAAGACCTGAGCATTAGGCAGGCTGTACGCAGGAGCAGAGCCATGTATTTTTGAGATGATTTTTTAAAGAGGCTTTGGAACGGGTTAGGCCAGGCATAGACCTGGTATCTAGAGGTAGTGAATTCCAATGTATAGAGACAGAGTGTGAATACAGTGAGTGACCAGGTTTTTTTTGTGGTTTTGAGATAGCCAAGAGATTTTTGTCTCATGATCATAGGGATCGATTTGGCTAGTGCAGGGCAGGCTCTAGGCTTGAAAATAAGGTTGTGCAAGGTAGATAACTGAATAAAAGCAAGTTGGTTGGGTAGTTCAAGCCAGTTTAATTCTAGGAGTGGTTTACAGTGGTGTGTGTGATATTTCTAGTTTGTGGCAAACTATGCAACTTTGTTGTAGCACTGTTCCAACTTGCTTAGGGTAGAATTTTATAAGTTAGTTAAGATAGGGGCACCATAAAGAAGGGAGGGAAGTAAAAATGTTTTTGCAAGGGTAGTTTTGGTTGCTGCAGTAAAGAAATGTTTGTTTCCATAGAAGATTCCCAGTTTTTGATGAATTTTCCTTATACTTTGCTGTATACAGAGGTCAAATGAAAGTTTATTGTCAATGATAACACCTAGAAGTTTGGTTTCCCACACTATTTCTATGGCAGTGTTGTCAGATGCAAGGATGTAGAAATGATCAGTGACAAGGGAGGTGTTTTGGAGATGAAAGAGTACTAGCTTTGTCTTCTTTGGATTAAGAAAGAGTTGGGCATTTCTTAGCCAGGATTTGACTACTGTAAAGGACTGTTGAGTTTTTGAGAGTAGTTCTGGTAGTGATTGAGCAGTGCAGATTATGGTGGAATCATGAGTGTATTGAATGAGGGTCCCAGGGTGAGAGGCAGTGTGAAGGTTGTTTGTGAAAATATTGAAGAGTAGGGGTCCTAGGATGGAGCCTTGGGGGACTCCAGTAGGGTTGAGGAGAAAGGGTGAGAGTTTGTTGGACCATTTCACTGCTTGTTTACGATTCTTGAGGTAGCTCTGAAACCATTTTACTATGTTATGTGAGAAGCTTAAGTTAGACAGTGTGTTCAAAATTAAGTGGTGAGACACTATGTCAAAGGCCTTGGAGAGATCAAGGAATACTAAGGCTGTACAGCATCCTGCACTCTGGCCTTGCTCGCGGTGTCAGTAAAAGATAATAGGACTGTAGCTGTGCTGTGGCTAGGTCAGAAGCCATGTTGGGTTTTGGTTAAAAGATTGTTTTGCAATAGATGTTGCATTACCTGCTGATGGATACCTCTCTTGAGAATTTTGGATATGGGTGACAAGATGGATATAGGACAGAAATTGAATGGATCAAAAGAGTTGCCTCCTTTGTGGATGGTGGTGATGTGATATTGTTTCCATATAGTAGGTACTTCTGATTCGGATAAAGACCTATTTATAAGGATACTGATTGGGTAGGTGACTGAGTTAGTAGCCAGTTTGAGGTAGTATGGGGGGAGATTGTCAGCTGAAGTAGAGCAGGATTTTAGTTTTTGTAGCAGTTTCTTAATGGTGTCAGTGGGTATGGGCTGAAATGAGAATGGGGTTTGTATGACATTTTGTTGAGTAGGAGGGGTTAGTAATGACATGGTTAGAAGTAGTTGATGGCCTGGGGTCGGTGTCTGAATATGTTGAAGGGTGGGGGGGTTCCAGCATTAGGGGTGTTAGTTAGTAAGTCTGAAATTGATTTTATGAAGTGCTTGTTAAAGTTTTCGGCTATTTGTGATGGAGGGGTATCAGGTGATAGGGTGTGCTCTCCATTTCTTCCAGGGTTATGTAGAGAAGATATGGAGTGCCAAAATTTATTGGGGTTGATTTTATGCTGGAGTTGAAGCTGGGAATAATATGACTTCTTATCTCTCTTGATTAGTTTTGTCACTTTGTTACATAGTGTTTTGAAATTAACATGATTTTGTTCATTTTTGTTTAGTTTCCAGGTTGACCAGGCTAGGTCCCTTTGCTTCATCAGGTGTTTACATTCCTTAGAGAGTCATGGTGCTGAGTTATTTTTGATTCTTTTCATAAAAATGGGAGCTAGTGAATTAAGTATGTGAAGGAAGTTGTTATTAAAGTATAATACAGTATCATTAAATAGTAGTTTTTAAGGGGTGTCCGGTCTATTTCTTGTAGGAGATTGTTGAATTTATGCTGACAAAAATCAATTGAGTTCCTAACTAATTTTATAGTGTGCACTCTTAATTGTTGGGAGTTTGTTCTAAGGGAGTAAGCTGACAGATGATTGCTCAGGGAGCTAGACAGTGTACCAGAAGAGGGTTAATTGGCATGGTGGGATACTAGAATCCAGTCTAAGGTGGACTGGCAGGTAAGATCTTTGCTGTATCTTGTTGGAGCATTGATAAGCTGAGAACAAACATACAGATTTATACTATTTGTGGCGGAGTCAGAAGCTATGGTTTACCAATCTATATTTGTGTCTCCTAAGATTATTGTTTCAAGGTTTATTGTTTGGGATGTCCAGGATAAAATATTTTCCAACACTGGTATATTGTTACCTGGTGGGATATATATTACTATTATGTAAATTATTTTGATATATTGAAGTTCAAAAAAGAGATTAGTACCTCAGCATTGGAAAAGATGGGTATATTACTGGTGTAGGGTGTGTGGTTGAGTGTAGAGGGATATAGAAGTGCTATCCCTCCCCCTTTTTTAGATCTATCTCTTCTGTTTAATGCAAAGTTTGGAGGTATTATTTCTGAGTCTTTTACATTGGGATGTAGCTATGTTTCAGTAAGGGCTAGTATGTCAGGTTTATTTTGATCAATCCAGGTATGCAGTGGGGCTATTTTATTAAATATACTTCTAAGGTTAAGTGTAAGTATGTTTAAATCTTTGGGGTTACTCTTGTGGTTAGGATTAGAGGGTGTGCCAGGGTTAGGATGTACATCTTCACATTTGATTAGATAGGTAATGAGGAATGTGTACCATGGGAAGTGTTTTTTTATTCCTAGGTGAGGGTACTGGTGTCAAGTGTGGTTTCATAGGAGGTGAGGAGGCCAGTTTGTGGCTTGAATAAAATGTGAGGGTATGGGGAAAAGCTGAGAGGAGATAAGTGAGAAGCTGTGTTGTTTATTGGGGAGAGGGTTAGAGGAAGTTGTTGATGTGTATTGGTGTGGGGGGTATGCAAAAATATAGATGTAGTGAGGTTGAGAATTAAGAGTAGAGTCTATGCAAGTTAGGAGGAGCATGTCAACTGTGATAGTGGGTTTAAAATAGTAAAAGTGGAATTTATGTGTTTGAATGTAGTATCACATGTAAATAAAGATTGTTATCATGTGATATGTGTGCAGTTGAAGGTAAGGTTGGAAATGTTTTGACTTCAGAGTGGGCTTTGATAATGTGGTTAAGCGTTTTACCTTGCAGTTTGTGATAAGGATGGGTGGGGTTGATGTGATTGGTCAGTAGTAAAATTATGGTGCAATGCTAGTTTGTGTGTAAAGTAGAAGAGAAGGTAGTAAGCCTGGAGTTAATTTAAGATAGTTTGAGGTGGTGATTGTATTGTGATGGTAAAGTAGAGTAAGATGCAAAAATGTATAGTAGAGGGCATGTGAATTCAAGGTGATGGATGTAAGGGAGAGCAGATAAGTTTGTCTAAATAAAAGAAAGTAAGGTGTGCATGAAATGTTGGTATGAAGAAGGTAGAGTTGTATATAATTGGATCATAGGAATGAAGGGAAGTGGTTTGATTAGGATAAGATTAGAGGTGCTGGGGAAGGGTCGGATATGAGGGAAGGGCAGGAGAGCAGAGTGAGCGGAGCGAACAAAGTGAGAAGAACCTCTCCAGATGGTTTACCACCATAAACAATCAGTGAGGTAGGATGTTCATGGATAAAAAAGACAATGTGTCTGAACTCTAAATGCTTGTCTCGAGTCATAGCATCTAACTTTATAGTTATGGGCTTTTCAATGTCTTTCCAGGGATATATTACACTAAGAGTGAAATATGCTGAAACGTTAATGTAGCTTCACCTTCAGCCGTAAAAGGCCTGTGTGTGTGGGTGAGTGAGTGGGGGTGGGGATATCCTTCCAGCAAATTCAACACTACAAAACAATGCACACTTGACTTAACAAATTAAGTTATTTGCATATTGCCTTACATAGATTTAACTTTATTTGTTGCTTGTGAACTTTTGCCAACTGCAGGTAAATTCAGCTGTGCAAGTTCTTTAGGTAGTGCGATATGATAAGTCTGACCACTGCTGCTGCAGAAGGTACATGTGCTTGTTTCACTTTTTGTAGAGTGAAGCAGTTGGAAGGAGAGAACACTTGGGACATGGGGTAGTGAACTTTACAAATACATTTTGATGTTCAAATGCCATACAGTTCTAATACATTTGTAACATAAACATCAGAACAAATCAGTTTGATATTCAAATGCCATACACTTCCAATACATTTGTAACACAAGACTCTTGTATAAATCAGTTTGATATTCAAAGGATGTATCATTCTTTACAGAACTCCAGGTGGCTATGCTGGCACTAGTCCATATCATCACACTTACATCTAACACTTTGTAGTTCTAATATGGCACACCCAGTGGAAGTAAGGCAGCCTGTAGTGCAGTTGTGTTTTCCTTCTCACAACCACTAATCATTCACATTTGCAATCCATTAAAACCAAACAGTGACCTCCTACACAGGTCCAAGCATTTGGGATTCAGCAATTCTAATGAGTTCACACCTCATTTACATCTTCACCATGCTAACCAGCCTGAATCTACATCATATAAAAATGCAACCATGTAGCTAGGCAAACGGATGATGAGGAGAGGAGACTTGTTTATGCTGGGAAGACTGCACATACACTATTTCTTCAGGATATATCTGTACAGACGAGTATTGAACTTCAGAAGGTATGCTTTCATTTTGTCAGCTACATACTGTATATGCTGGAATGTATTTTAAGAAAAATCTGAAGCAAAGGCTTTTACACTTTTTATCTGTCTGTATTAGTTAGATGTGTACTGATGGAATGGGCATATTTGTCAAGCCATTTCAGTGGTATACATGATTGTGAATACATGAAAATGGAATGCTGTGTGATAAATATGTACAAATGTTTCAGGGGTGATTCCTTTGATAACACTTTTAGCATTTCAAAGATGGTTTGTTACCAAAATTTGTCATTTACCTGTTCTTTTGAGGGGGAGCAAATGTGAGTTGGCATAAACAATGATAGGCTCTTCTTTTGTGGGGTAGAGCAAAAGTGCGATACTGTCATGGCACAAACAAGGATATGTTCCTCTTGTCACTTTCTTGTTTTGCATCCTGCCTGTTGTTCATATTCAAATCTGTAGACTGTTGTATGTTTCTCCAGGGGTAATACTGACTGGCTACCTTTTCTGTTTTATCTGTAAACAATTATTTTGTAGTTATGTGATACATATGTGTGTTATCCTTCTGTTGTCTTTTAAGACACCCAGGAGTATGCCACCCAGGCATGTCAGTCCTCAGAGACCCTCCCCCCTTCACCGATGCTGAGAACCAGGTGATAGTGGATGCATTTTGGCAACATGCTGCTTTTCTGCTGGAAACAGGATGGAGAGATATGGCACGTAGGATGCAAATTTGGCAACAGATAGTTGATCTGAATGCCGTGGATAGTCACAGCAGGACATACAAGCAGGTGCACCACAGTGCCACTGACATGATTACATCTGCATGGAGGAGAGCAGCTGCAGTGAGCCATGACAAGATGGTTACCAGGGGAAGGCCTGCTAGGGAACCACCACTAACACCCAACAAAGAGTCTTCTGACCAATATCAGGGATCCAGACAGCTCCCAGAAGAGTGTAATACAGCATGTCCTGGATGTTGGAGCAACAGTTTCAGAGACAGCAAGCATGTCCCAGGAGGAGCTTCCAGGTAGGCTTTGGTATCTCAACAGTTGAATATTGTTGCATATTAAAACAATTGAAATCACTACGTTATGTCTGTGTCACGTGTATTCTTTTTCAGGGGGGGGGGTTGAAGATTGCTACAGTTATTAGCTTAGGTTGTAGTTTTCAGCCACATTCTTGTTGAAAGTAGAGTTAAGGGACATATGAAGTGGTTAAAATAGTATCTCCTTTGTTACTGTTAATTCTGATTATGTTGCCTTACCTCTTGCTTAACTTCTTCCATGACCATCTGGATTGCAGAAGAAAATCTCAGCTGCAGATGGTAAGTCAAACATTTTTATGTTAGTACTGCTGAACAATTTAAAGAGATATTTTAGTCTGTGCTGTTGATGCCAGGCCTGTTGTGTGTATTGCTGTACTGTCTGTAATAGTGGCAGCACTATTATTTTGTTGGCATATATTGCACTATAGTAGTGTAGGTATTCATTTTTTCCTGTGTCTGTTGCTTTTTATCACAGATGATCATGACAGTGGGAGTGTGGGCCCTCTGCCACATGATGTCAGTGTATCAGCAGACTCTGATGATGATGGTGGTCAAACTGAGGCACCATCGGGGGGGTGCAGAGGTTGAATCTGACACTGAAGTTGACCTAAAGCCATCCCCTACAGTTCTATCAGACACAGCCAGTAGGCCTGTGCCTACCCATTCCAGTGAGCCCTCAGATATTGGACAGTTGGAGGGTGAGGCCATTGATCAGGGAAGTGTGGTTACTGCAGCTTCAATGCCGTAGCCAAAGTGTGGGAGAGGTGCCACACAGGAGGGCTGATAGGGGTGCTTGGAAGGGCCCTGCTTTCCCTCCTCCATCTGGTGCAGGTTTCTCTTCCCGTGCCACTCAACATATGTTTAAGGCCATCATGGAGGCACAGGCACCTTCCCATAGGAGCACCAGACAAATGCTCTGGGTTGTAGAGGTAGCACAGGCTCACTAGTGATTGCCTCCACTGTGTAGCCGATTCAATAGATTGCATGTATGACACATTGGAATGAGGAGTGTCTGTCATGGAATGTGCATTATCTGTGATGGAACATCTGCTGGGAGGGGAACAGAATCCTCGTGAGTGTAGTTCAGCCACATTATCTGCTGTCAGCCAATCTGGCCATAACCAATCATGATCCCATAATAGTAGCAATACTTCCACTTCTCCATCAGCGAGTGTGCTGTCCACACCCAAATGTGGCAAGCAATGGGGTTATGGTCCTGGGTATCCCTGTGAAGGGAACTTGTCCAGCAGACATCAGTCACATTCAAGTAGCAGCAGTGCAATCCGACCATGAGTGTGAACGTGCCAGTGCAACTCCTGCAGAACTAGTTCTCTTGGCTGGGGATGTCAGCAATGAACTGCCACCTCTACCATGCACAGTTCACAGCTGTCTGACATACCAAGACACAGAGCCAGAAAAGAGCTTGACTGTCTTCATGCAGACACTCACACATCAATTTCATCTGGAGGACCCCTATAGACACATACACAACAGTTACTCATTTTGTCTCACTGGCCATTTGTTGGTTTATCCACGTCTATCTTCTTCTCTTTTTTTACTCACACACACCCATTGACCTTTTGTATCAGCCTAGGCTTCCTGGTCTCCAATGCAACACCTGTTGCATGTGGTCAGTAATAAACTACTCTAAAGCAACTGCAACAGTCCCTGTTATATTATAAGCCTTAAAAGCATTGATGTTCTCACTGGCTTTACTTAAAGTTGATATCTGCTGTTCTGTACCCTGGTAGCAACACTACATAAGAAAGTAAAAGTGCTGTTTTATTTTAGCTTATTTTATTTTATAATATACAATGTTATTTTATTTGAATTTGTTAATCGAGGTACAGCATTGATCACATCTGATTTCAGTCTCACCCAGGCAAAATAGTTCAACATTATAAAGAAATTGCTACTACAGTGAGAATCAAATATAGTAAAATGAAGTTATGCACTAATAGGTACGTGACATAGAAGAAATATATACAACTATTTACAACAGCCTAAATAGCTAGTTTGTAAGAGATGTATTTACAGGTTTATACTACAGGCACTTAGTAAGATAGAGTGGAGGCAAAGAGAGCTTGTGTTATGATTAAGTCCAGAGAGTTGACACTAGCAATTAGCAAGTTCATGGATGTAAGGTTTCATTTGCAGAATTTTAGGTAAGATGAAATTTAGGATGAGAAGAAATGTAATCCCATATTTTGAGGGGCAAGTATTGAAAAAGCGTGATCTGGGCAATGGAGCTTGGTTTGGGGGAACTTATAAATAGGGAGCAGAGTAACTGTGCTTTCTGTGGTTGTAGGTTAAAATTTGCCTCATTGATTTAGCTGTCAGTGGAAACAGTGTTTTGTGGGTTGGCAGCTGAAATAGTTGTGAGCCCAACAGAAGGTCAGTTCTTTGTTTGACTATGAGTCATACTGCTTTTTCTAGGGTTTTGCAGTGATGTCCTTGTTTTGGGGAGAGTATAATCATTGTACAGATGTTATATGTGGTTGTCTGAAGGAGTATACAGTTTTTTTTATGTGAATGCTACTAATGGAAGGTCATATTCAAGTTGGGAGAAAAGTGTACCTGTACCTATTGTTATTCTGCAGGACCTGAAGAGAAAGGAGAGGGAGAATTTATTGGCCCAGAATAACAACTAACCTTTCCTTCGTATTATCAAAGTGGAGAGTGAAGGTAAGGTAAGAGAGGGGTCTAACCAGTTAGACATTTTAATGCATCTATGCTTTGTATGAGAGAGTTCTTATAATCTGTGATTTGTAGTGGTGATGAAGTTTTGAGGAGCTACTGTTTGGTTCCAAAAGGAATGGTTTTTAGTTTGTTTCTTTTGATTTGGAAGACTCAAGCAGAGGATTTTGTTGTTGATTCATTACATAAGAGTAAGGAAGTCTGTCTGTCTGACTGACGTTTTTTTGCAGTATTGGGAGGGACTGATTGCAAAGATATAGAACCATGTCGTCAACATATAGCAAAAGGGAAGGGTGATGCAAGTCAAAGATGAGTTTATCAATGTACATGGAAATGAGAAGGGGGCAAATATGTAGCTTTGGAGGATGCATTCATGGATGTTATAGTAAGGAAAGAAAAAGGTTTTCACTTTGACAGTGACATGGTGATTTGTTAGAAAATCATTGAATCAGGGAATGGCATCAGGGTTGGTAACAATGCTGCTTTGGTAATGCAAGAAGATATTGGGCAGGATCCACAAAGGCTTGCACGGAGTGTAAGAGACGTGTAAGACTCCATGCAAACCTCGCGATCCAGGAACAGCCCGAAACTCCGTGTAAGAGACCAGCTAAAACGTCTCTTACACGGACTGGGTATGGATATGCTAAATACCTCACTTGCAGCTGAAAGGCATGCGAATGAGGTAGAGTAGCGATCCATGAAACAGAAAGCAGCCCGTGTAAGAGCCGTTTTAGCTGCAGAAATGTACTGAGTACGTTTCTGCAAAAATCACAATGGAGCCATGTCAGCTCCAAATAAAGGGTGCATATGTGTCAAGCAGCATGCCAATGGCCAAATATGTGGCCATTGGCAAGGTACCCCGATGCAAATATGAAAAAAAAAATATTTTTTTTTCGGCGATCGCCGATGTTTAAACGCAGCGCAGCCCCGCGCAAACAGGCTGCACTGTATAAAACATAAAAATAAAGGTTATAAACCCACAAATGTGGGTTTTATGCAATACATGGATGTACAATGCAGGGACCAGCAGACCAAAAACAACATGGCCACCGTTTAGTGGTTGCTAAGGGGGGAAGCTGAGTCTAAGACATGTAAATAAGCATTAGTAGGCAATCTGATGTAAATGAGGGTTAGGATACTGAATCCCACTGTCACATAGCAAATGAGCACATTCTGAGTAGTGTAAGATATACATAAGGGGGAGGAATAGAGTAGGAGATAGGTGACATCATAGGGTGGAATGGTAGAAAGAAATGCAGTTCATTGGAGGTCAGTGTTACATGACAGATGTCAGACACAAATCATGGAAAGAGAAGTGCCACAAGATAAGCATGGGAAAGTCAAGAAATGGAAGGTGTACACTGTTTCTTACACCAAAGTTTCTTGCTGGGCATACATGCGCATGTGTGTGCGTCATGAGGCACGGGTAGGACAGTGTGCGCATGTGTAAGGCAGACTGAGCATGTGGGAGCGTGTTGGTAGACTTTGAAGACTGTTTACGCTAGTGTGTGCACGTGTGGGGCAGACTGAGCATGTGGGAGCTTGTTGGCAGAGTTCTAACACTGTTTACGCTAGTGTGCGCGCGTTTTAACCCGAATAAGCAGATTCCGAACCGGGTAAGCATGTGTGCGTGCATGTAAGCCACTGTGAGCGTGTTTTTGCTGGTATGCACATTGCTCCCCCCCTGAGGAAACATAAAGGAAAAAGGAGGCAACAGAATTGGTATGAAGCTAGCAGGGAATACTGCTGAAGCTAGCAGGTGAAAACAATTAGAAGCAGGCAATTACACAGGCAGAATAGTAGCTCAGCCAAGCACTTAAAACTCTGCTAACAGCAGTGCAGGATGTATCTCTCAAGAGACACTGCAGGACAGGAGTAAGCTATTAGAAGTGAAAACTGAAAAAGCTGAACTCAGAGCAGAAATGCTAGGGGCTGCCATAGCTGTCATAAGAAGACATAGGCGACTTGCTGAGGGTGGTGACAATGCAGATGGTGCCAGACAACCCACAGTGAGGAGACGGAGAAGTGTGTACAGGCCCAGGGTCACATACCACGGGTTACATGAGCTGGAGATAGTAGAGCGCTATAGAGTGGACAGAGACCTCCTGCAGCAAAGTGTCGGGCTGTGCAGGCCACGCCTCACACACAGAACCAACAGAGGGTAACCCATCCCAGTGGAAACCAAGGTATGTGTTGGCCTAAGAATACTAGCAACAGTTACCTTCCAGAGACCAACTGGTGATATGATGGGGATATCACAGGCATCAACCTCCAGGGTACTGCACCAGTTCCTGGATGCCATGTCAGCACATGTCGGTGATCATGTATATTTCCCCAATGCCCGTGAGGTATTGGCCAGCAATATGCATCTCTTCCAGCAAATAGCGGAATACCCTGAAGTAGTGGGTGCAATAGACTGCACGCACATACGCATCAAAGCACCAGCCGGTGAGCGGGGTAGGGCCTACATTAACCACAAGGGCTTCCCCTCCTTCAACTGCCAGGTCATGTTTGATGCCCAGGGCATAATAATGAATGTGTGTGCTGGCTGCCCTAGGAGCTACCATGATTCCCACATTTGGCATTTGACGCAGCTGTACCAGACATTTGCCAATGGGGACATCCCACACGGACACCTAGTGGGGGATGCAGGTTAGGCACTGGAGCCGTGGCTGATGACACCCATCAGAAACGCACACACACCTGAACAAGAACGCCATAATGAGGCACACGCACAAACACGTAATGTATTAGAGCATGTGTTTGGGCTGCTCAAGTCATGGTTCCGGTGTCTAGACACATCTGGTGGAGCCTTGCAGTACTCACCAACTACATGTACCCAAATTGTCATGGTATGTGCTATGCTACATAATATGATCTTACAAAAACAGCTGCAGCAGGACCAGCATAGAGCCGGGCCAAACAGCCCCCCACCATTGCCAAGGCCATCACAGGCAGAGCGTGACTCGGAGGAGGAACAACCTGAGCCTGCCCCAGTAGGCAGAAGGAGGCGTGCCCAGTATGCCCTGGCCTTGACAAAGAGGCAAAGCATAGCACATACACTGGCTCAGTAGGAACCCTGGGAATGATACCCCTCTCTGACTCACTCATATAATAACATGGATGCCTAAAATTACATGACCTGCTCTCAAACATGTACAGGGAGTGTAATATGTGCATCCGACAGAGGCAGCCCTGCAGCACCACCTGAGGCATGAATGCCATGTGTTAAGTAATGTAACACCATATACTATATGCACATTTGAGGACTCTGACTAACATCCACCCTCACCAAGCATGAAGCCACAATATGACGATGTTTAAACGCAGCGCAGCCCCGCGCAAATGGGCTGCGCTGTATAAAACATAAAAATAAAGGTTATAAACCCACAAATGTGGGTTTTATGCAATACATGGATGTACAATGCAGGGACCAGCAGACCAAAAACAACATGGCCACCGTTTAGTGATTGCTAAGGGGGGAAGCTGAGTCTAAGACATGTAACTAAGCATTGGTAGGCAATCTGATGTAAATGAGGGTTAGGATACTGAATCCCACTGTCACATAGCAAATGAGCACATTCTGAGTAGTGTAAGAGATACATAAGGGGGAGGAATAGAGTAGGAGATAGGTGACATCACAGGGTGGAATGGTAGAAAGAAATGCAGTTCATTGGAGGTCAGTGTTACATGACAGATGTCAGACACAAATCATGGAAAGAGAAGTGCCACAAGATAAGCATGGGAAAGTCAAGTAATGGAAGGTGTACACTGTTTCTTAAACCAAAGTTTCTTGCTGGGTGTACATGCGCACATGTGCGTGCCATGAGGCACGGGTAGGACAGTGTGCGCATGTGTAAGGCAGACTGAGCATGTGGGAGTGTGTTGGTAGACTTTGAAGACTGTTTACGCTAGTGTGAGCATGTGTAGGGCAGACTGAGCATGTGGGAGCCTGTTGGCAGAGTTGTAACACTGTCTGCGCTGGTGTGCGTGTGTTTTAACCCGAATAAGCAGATTCCAAACTGTGTAAGCATGTGTGCGGGCGTGTAAGCCACTGTGAGCAAGTTTTTGCTGGTATGCACGTTGCTCCCCCCCTGAGGAAACATAAAGGAAAAAGGAAGCAACAGAATTAGTATGAAGCTAGCATTGCGGAGAGCGTGTAAGCCACTGTGAGCAGTTTTGCCT
>NC_056730.1:866299719-866412219 GCF_019279795.1 Protopterus annectens
CCACTGCTTTTTATATTTTATGTCTGTCTAGACAGGCTAGGGGGTGTGTCTGTGTAAAGGCAGTTTTGTTACAGCTTGCTCAACGTTGCCCATTGGTTAGCTTGTTGGCGCGGTGCTCAGCTCCGCGCAAATGGGTTACGCTGGTTTACGCTACATTTGGCTGTAAGCACGCATATTATGCTCAGCTCAGCTAGGGGCACACAGTTTCAGCGTGTTAAACCACAGCTCACCTAAGGGCACTCATGTTGCACCTATTGAACCATTGTTCACCTACGGGCATTCATTTTGCACCTGTTAAACCACTGCTCACCTACGGGCAGATGCACTCAACTTGTTAAACTATAGCTCAGCTATGGGCACATCTGGCATTTGTTATTATTTTGTTATCTCACATTTCTTCACAATAACTGGCCTATTTCATTACATTTTACATAAAATATAATTTTATATGTGTACATATGTGTCAGGGACTTATTTCGTGCTTATTTCACTAAAAATAAAAATTGATGTTGTGGGGGCTCAAACCATGACTGCCTGCTCATCTGCTGACGTCTCTACCACTACGCTATTGCTTTTCTGCATACTTTACATAGTTAGTTCTTATATGCTTTTCCACTTACTGCTAACTGTGGCTGAGCTACGGCACGCATAACAAGCACTCATGGGCAAACATCTTTACAGTTTAAAAAAACGAGCGCACTCATTGGCAAACATCTTTACAGTTTAAAAAAAATATTAAACATGTTCATTTATATGATTTTATGTTCATAGTCTGTGGGGGCATGTGTTGTGTTGTGTTTATTCACATTTCCATGTACTCTGTCGTGGGGGTTTACTTTGGGCACTTTTACTCTTCTGGGGGCGTGTCCGCTTGCAGGGCTCGGCCTACGGACACGCCCCCTACTGTCTTCCACAGACCGTGTTAGCCTTAGGTGTGATTCAGCACGCCCTCATGCATATGCATGACATGCTGACGTCACACCGTTTAACTGTAGCCTCCGTGTAAGCCTTGTATCTCTTAGACAGAGGCTTCGTGAATCCTTCCCATTGTGATTTACTAGATAGAAAGCTTTAGATATACAAAAATGCTTCCTGTGAATCGCCCTTTGTCCATGGCAAGGATTATTTGGTCTTCTCACTGCTATTTTTTTAACTTATGTGCCTTATATAACAACATCAGTGTAATTGCAACTGGCATTTTTATGGTTATTGGTACAGAGTCATGAGTTTGTTGTCTGCTCATCAATTCTGTTTCAAAAATACATATTAAAATGGTTACTGAAAGTTTAGAATTTGAGTCTGTCCTATCGTTTACTAGAGGCTATGCACAGTATTAGTTTAAGAGTTATCATTTTAAGCCACACATTTTGATTATAATATTAAACATGTAACTTGTCACTTGAAGAAGGTTGAAGAATGATGTGGATTTTCCAGCTTTTTATGCTTCACTGTTTGCACTACTTCTTACACTTTTGTTACTTTTTTAACGCTTAGTCAACTCTGGTGGCATAATAGGGGTGAAACTTTACCTACAACTTAGGTGACCCAAGTTTGATTACCAGTTTAGCACCTCGACAGAGCTGTCGAGGAGGATGAGCTTGTCTATCCTGGGGGGGGTAGGGTTTGGTGGAGCAAGACGTGTGGCACCACAATCCATGAGAGTGCAGGCAGTGATGCAAATGTGTGTTCTGGGAGGCAGGCTTTTGGCTCACTCAGGCACCACTTGGTGGCAGCATTCACAGTGAGTGTCCAGAGTATGTACTCCTAAATGATGATGTGGGTAGATTACTCTTTTGCCCAAGTGGTAGAGTTACGGTCAGCACAGAAAATGTACTAATGGCTGGTATGCTGTTATGAGCACAAAACACCCTCAAGACTGTCTGTAAAATAGCTTGTGGATGTCTCTTACCTCATACATCTGGTGGGCAACTCCCACTGGATGTATGACCGTCCATCAAAAATTCACCTTATTGAATGGCAAGTGATTGAACATAATTTGTCAATCACCAACCTATAACAAAATGTTTTAAAACATGCTTTTGCACAAGCCCCCATGCATCCCCAATGAATCATGCTAATAAAACATACCAACCCTGATATCACAATACAGTGGGGAAAGGGCAAATGCACTCCAATCTCACACTGACAAAAATCCAGTAAATGCGCTAAGCTGATTTTCTATCAGCTCTACTGGCTTTTTGCTCATTTGTCAATTGGTACATTTGATCAATTGTCTAACTCCCCTCCCACCATACAAGGAAATGGATGGGTTTAAGTCCAGTAGAGGGAAGGTTTGATGGTCAGCAGGCACAGATACAAGAATGATCTTGAAAGATTTTTTTTTATTAGATGTGACTGAAAAATATAGGTTGAGGATCAGTCTGTATGTATGGCTTTTGTTGTTCACGCTATTTTGCTTAGCTCTGCATATCACAGCAATTGCAACAATTAGAATGTCTTATTTTACTTCCAGCACAGATAGGATTAGGCTTCAAGTTCTTATTTTATAAAGTTATGCTACTGCGGTGGTGGTGCTGCGGTAGCGTTGTCGCCTCACAGTAAGATGTTGTCCCTCCTGTTCGATTCTCAGCTAGAGCGTCTTCAATCATATATTTATATCCACTCTGTTTAAGTAATGAGAGGCCCACACACTTACTGAAAATATGTCCCTCGTAGTACAAAATCTACAGCACTGCAACTGACCAAGGTGATGTGACTGTTTTCTTTCAAATTTAAAATATTTGTGTACATGAGATATATGTGTAAGTAACCTTTACAACAGGTAGACATTTTCACTGAAAGTGATATCACAAGACTGGCCTCAATGTGTTGAATTGTCCTCTGGGTACGTGCCAGTGGGTGTGTCTCTCATTATACTTAACAATCCTTTATCCCAATAATTGTCTCACCCTTGCATTACCCTCGTCGATATGCCATTTTAAAAATCCTTAAAAGTATTGGCCAAGTTGATTCATTATAATTCAATATTCAAATATTCAAATACTCAAATAAATGCAATGACATTTAAAAGCAGCCATATGTGACAAAGTGGATTTGCAGCACTTACTTTGTACAAACTGAGCTTTAGTTTGCCTTAACAATTGCTCTCAAGTTCACCTGTTCCAGTTTCACAGATTGCTGTTCTAGCTTCTTCCAGATACAATGATTCACAGTGCCTTCCTTCATGTTTATATCACACAAATTCAGGTAGCTGTGTGTGAAGATTATATTATTTAGGTCTTAATTCACCATTGTTTCTGAATCACTCAATTGGAGCATTTAGATAGTTTGCTAAAAAGTATGGTTGTATTCATTGCCATGCACAAGTCTGGATCCCTGTGGCAGCACTGTGCATGTGCAAGTCTATGCCATACCTCTAGGGGGAGACTTGTAATTCCTCATATAACCTTATAGAAGTCAAGTTGCTGCAATACCTTTCTTAACTGCATATACAGAGGTACAGGACTGTGATGTTTCACACCTTAAAGTGCAATACAGTCATATTTTACCTTAGCCTGCCATCTGCCATGCAACCTAGATACCTGTCACCGTGCAGAACCTGACACATGCAAGAAGAGTGTTAAGTATCTGCCATTTTTCTATACTTATAGGTGTGACATCGTTCAGAGACAGATCATGGTCAAATCAGCCCTATGTAGGGTAATGGATCAGGGCTCCCTCACTACAGCAGCCCCCACAACAGCACCCACAGCAGCTATTCCAGTATCCCATTAATTGGCTATGTCTCCCCACTTACCATAAATACTGTTCAGGCCTGTCAGTGTGCATGCTATTTTCTTCGTAACTTCTACAATAATTACAAATATTTGGATTTAACTTAAAACTTTTATTTCATATTTTATAGCACAAACACTGATAGATATTTGCTAAACAAAACAATACAGTCTCACAATGAAAACAGACTTAGCATGAAGAGGAAACATATATGCCCTTAAAATTCATATTCCTTGAAAGGCATTGATGTCCACATTCAAAGAAATTGCATATGGCCAGTAATGGATCGTTTACCTACCTTTAGGCTGTTTTTACACCATAGGCCCCCTGCACATATTTTTTGGATCATGCATACATGCATGTGTTCTTTGATTCACCTTCCTGATTGTATTATATTTCTTTTATAATACAGCACCACTTGTTGCAGTGTGTTTGAAATTTGTAGTTGTTAATATTTTTCTAGTAAGCAATGAAACAAAACATATGAACCAATAAACTACCCATTTCAGAACATTTCAGTCGTAAACACTCAAACTTTTGTAATTACAATCCACCAATATCAGTAAATATGCACAATATCTGCAGAAGTATAAGCAATCTGAATAATTTCATATTAAAGAGATCGGTAACCACTGAAGAGGTTGCTGCTGGCAAACCACTTTACCTTTTAATGTTTCATGTACAAATTCAGTGCCTGCTGCCCTTGAAGAATAAATTGCCTATGTTATTATAAAAAAAAGCTAGTAAGCTGGTAATATTGTAAAAAGGAATGGCTGGCAAACTGACAACAGCTTCATGGTTACTAGGCATCTTATTCAAAGGAGTACACACTTAGGAGTGCCGCACCCCCATCCCACCTTAAAGGTTAAAGGGAACTGTAGTATCAGCAATCCAGCTATATGGTGGGAGCAGAGCCCAGAGCCTTATGCACTAAAGACAAGTATACTACCTATTGCAGCACTACTACTGCTTTCAAATTCTATAGCACAAATACTGACGGCTACTTTCTAAACAAAGCAATTGCACATTGAAAACAGGCTTAGCATGATCAACAGTAAATTGTTCTTACCTTGAAGCTCACAATTCCTTGAAAGTGCACTGAAACTGTCATTCCTTTAATATGTACCCCTCATAGATGAGCAGTCTTGTAGTTGGTCTAGAAGATTCAGACTGTTCTCCCCTGTAACCAAGATATAGGGTTTGAGCTGAACAAGGGGTATTTTACACACACACACACACACACACACACACACACACACACACACACACACACACACACACACACACACACACACACACACACAAACTCATTCTCTATACACTTCCTGTATTGTAGTTGAATTGTGTAGAAGAGAGTTATTTCACATGAAAGGCAGCAGAAAGAAACATTTGAATTCAAACATATTGGAGTTGAATTCCAGAGTTGTTTCTAATGAGCAGTAACAGAAGAGAACATTTGAATTCCGAACATATCGGAGTTGAATTTCAAGCAAGTAGAAGAGAAGAGAGTTGTTCCATGTTTGAATTCCACATGAACAGAAGGTCAAGTTAAAGTTAAGTGTAGTAGGGAAAGTTAAATGTGCGCGAGTCATGCACACAGAATGTGGCTACATACAAGTGTCATGATGCACACAGGAAGGGAAGGAGAAAATTAAGTATGCATCCATTACTCAGAGTGTGTCCTTAAAGAAGAAATATAAGGTTTTTTTTTTATTAAAATAAAATGTTGTGGCATTCCCCCAGCCAACAGGTCCCCGCAGCCATCAGCCAGCCATGGTGCCCTAGTCAACTGCCTAGGTCACCTAGTGCTGGATTTGGCTCTGACATCATGGCTGGATAAGGAGAAGGTAATGCTCCCTTTAAATTACAAAAGATATTGTGTGGTGGAGAAGAAACATTTTCACCACTATCTCCAGAAAGATTACATCCAGGGGCTCTTGCAGGAGAGTTATCAAGGGCCTCAATATGAGACTGAGGATTGGAGAAGTGTAGCTGTCACCCACACTACTGGCATCTGATTCATGGGACAGTAGAGCCTTTACTATTGTGGTAACATGAGTCATAGACATCCTGACCTCCTAGGCCAATGGACAGATGAGGTTAGTGACTGTGCACCCTCATGTACTGTAAGTACAACTTATATTATCTACAACCTGCCAGTGCATGCTATACACAATGTATACAAAGATGTTTTTCTCTCCATAGCCACTGAAGCTATAGCAGAGAACAAGCAGCTGCACTGGAGTAGAGAAGAGCTTAAGAAAGCACCAGAGTCAACTTGTCAAAGTCAACTTGCTTCATATTGTACAGGTTTTAATGCTAACAATCTGTCCAGGTAGTATAGATGGAGTTTCATTCAATAAAGGTTTTATAAATTGCTGGCACGTATCTGATAACTTCCATAGTTCAAAGGTAGCAGTATAATTCTTGGACAGTGTTATTGTCTATGTGCATTAATGTTTTCATGTAATTGAGAAAGTAGATTAAGGCAGTGAGGCTTTGCTTTCAAGTTGTGATAATGTATGTGGGTTCAAGTACCCCCTTGTCTATTGTGATGTAATTTGAAGTGGCTGGTTCATTATAGTGTTTACAAAATTAGAAGGGAGACATATGTAGGAAGTACTTTTTTTCATTTTCTCTGATGATATTATCACTTTGACTGCAGCCTTTACTCGTATCATAGATGTAGCTCAACTTGTTACAGCTGTGCTTCTGAATTGACTATCTATATATATTAATATACGACACAGTGGCAGAGGGAGAGGGTGGCAGAATGGATAGCTTTGACTCCCCACAGCAAGAGGCTCCCCGATTTGATTTCTGGCTTTGATTGCCTTCTGTGTAAAGTCTGCATGCCCAGTGTGGGTTTGCTGCAGTTTGCTTTCACATTCCAAAGACATACAGTATGTGAACTGGACACTCTAAATTTGCCATACGTGTGAGTGTATAGTGTGGAAGAAATACCACAGCAGGGCTAGCCACCTGGTGGTATAAATCTTGGCTCTAGATGATTGTCATTGGTAAAGTGACACCCCAATCCCATGTGCAAAAAATGGGGAAAAGGAGTACGCACACACACATTTGACACAGGCATCCCATTGCTGTGTGTTAGACCGCATACTTCAATTAGGGTGTCCAAGTATCTCAGCATGGCATGTAAGGCTTTGTCTTTCAGAATGAAAGGCATGATGGCTGTGGATTAAATTCCTCTTTCAACTGCATCTGATAACAGCCTTTCTAAATTAAGAAGTGTGTTTGATGTTACTTGAAGTATAGTACTTGTAACGTTGTAACAGAACAAAAGCGAGAGAAATACCTTCCACCAAAATAACACCAGTAACAAATCAAAAGGTGCAGGGAAGAGCTCAAAGTGCAGGATAAAGTCAGCCTTTTATTAGAATTAACGCTACAACTTTTCACACGTTTTCGTCTCCAGACAGACTTCATCAAAAATACAAACATTTCCTCAACTGTCTTAAATAATCCAATTAATTAAAAACCCACCAATCAATGTCTAAGCTTCATAAATATTAATACATGAACATAAAACATTTAAAATATTTATTTATTTATTTGTTTTTTTTTTATTTTTATTTTTACTTTCCCGGTTAACAAATGTTAAATAAAATAAAAAAATAAAATTTAAAATAACACCACGATTACCTGTGAATACTGAATTACATATAATATATTAATACACATAATTAATATTACTCATACCAATATAAATACATATAAAACTTGTATAAAAAATTATATTATATATAAAATAACACATGTGAACCAATAAATCTCATAGCTTATATATGTGTTTATCTAAGGCAATAGCACCACCTACTGCTCAATATAAAATACCAAAACCCCACAGTATACTAAAAATTATGTTAACCTGGTCTAGTACCATTACAGTTTTGCTGCACTAAGTTTTAATAAGACACTATAGATAAATGTTCATTCAAACCAGGATGTCTACTAGCATCCAGGGTAACCTTCCAAAACAATTCACGGTATTCGAGGCGGGTTTCCCAGGGTCCCCCCCTAATACCCATAGGGATACTCTCAAGGACAAAAAAGTGGAACCTAGCATGACAACATGTGTTAGTGTGTTTGAAAAGTGCATTTTTCACATTTCTTTTCCTTATGTCATACATATGTTCATAAATACGCCTTCTCAATGTTCGCTCCGTCTTCCCATTGTAGAATGAACCACATCGGTTACATTCTGCAAGGTATACAACCCTTTCACTATTACAATTGCAATAATCACTTGCCACTAAATTCCTACCCCTACTGGCTAAGTTAATACTTTCTTTGTTGGAAATAAAGTCACATTGTTGACAACTTCCACATTTAAAAGTACCTTTTCGTTTTCTACTAGAACATCCCCTATCACCCTTCTGGGACTCCAGAATACTTTTAAGATTTCTACCCTTTTGTATATAAATTTTGAAGGTCCTGTCTTTAAAAAGGGAGGGTCTGTAAATTCCAGAAAACTTTCCCATTCCACTTTCAAAATGTTATTCAAGCCAGTATTATCAATATTAAACTCAGTAATAAATGCTCTAGTCATATTCACATTGTTCACCACATCTACACTCTTCTCAGTCCGTGCATTGAAATTTTCACCTAAAATGGGACAAAATTTTCCTTCCCTGAAAGCAAGGACTTCGGCTTTAATATTTTGAATCAACTGTCCTGGATTAACCCCTCTCCTGAAAGGACAATTGGAGAAAATCACATTCATCATCAAAATCTTCGTCCTGTGAAGTCATTCTAGTTGCCCGTATAAATTGTTCTTTCACTATACTCTTTTTTTGAAAGAACGGGTGTGCACTGGTATAGTGCTGGTAGGAACTGGAATGTGTGTTTTTACGATACACTTTAGATTTAATACCGCCATTTTCCATTTTTTCTAGTGTAACATCTAAAAGATGTAAAATATCCCTGGACATGGTATGGGTGAATTTAAGGAAATCAGTAGTAGACTCAATATAATTCAAAAAGTCATGTAGCCTAGATTCTGTACCCACCCAAAAAATACAAATCTCATCCAAGAACCTAACGTATTTCACCCAACAGTCCCTATAATCAGACTGAAGTATGTACGGTTTCTCCCACCATGCCAAAACTATGTTAGCATAAGTGGGAGCACAGTGTACACCCATTGCCACACCCTTAATTTGGTGAAAAAATTCACCACCAAAGTATATAAAATTATTTTTGAGGGCAGATTCCATCAAGGTTGCAATCACATGTAAATCATTTGAAGAAATATTAAAATCTTCAGTCAAAATTGCCCCCAAACAACTAAGTCCCATTAAATAAGGAATAATAGAAAAAATATCCTTGATATCTAAGGTCACAAAAATAATATTTTCAAAATTACAGTCTACATCTATATTTTTAAGAAATTCCCAAGAATCTTTCAATATCTGACTATTAGCACACCAAATAGATTTGAGCTTAACATCCAGAAATTTTGCCAGGGGTGCTGTTTTGACCCTTCCGCTGACACTGTGGGCCTCAAAGGTGGATCACCCAGGTCATTGTGTACCTTCAGAATCCCAAATATGGAGGGAATAATAGGTCTTTCATTACTAAGAAAATTATAAGTGTCCCTAGTAATGAGACCCTCCATCAACAGGTCATACAAAACCATATCTATGTTCCTATAGGCGATGTTGATTTCATTTTTGAAACCCTAGTGTAGGTGTCTATATCAACTAAAAGGTTAAACATTTTTCATTCATATATAGGGGAACTCATAATAACAGCACCCCCTCCCTTGTCCAGCTTCATAACTCGTATACTCTGATCCAATTTTAATTTGTTAAGAATATCCCATTCATCTTTGTTCAAATTAAATACCCTATGCCTTGCATCATTGTAATAGTCCCTGGGATTCATGAAGCTTGCGCCAGGTGCAGGCGTAGCGTTGGTGTTCCAACACCATATATGGAAGGCGAGCGATCCAGGTATGAGCTGTTTCCACATGCACTACCTGCGTATACTACGCCCGCACAGCTCCTGGCCCCTGTATGCTAATTACCCCATTTGCAGCAGTGTAGCATGCAAATGAAGGTATTAAGCGATCGAGGAAGTGGTGCAGGCATAGTGAAAGCATGCAGAAATGTAAACTGTAAAAAACGGTTTACATTTTTGCAAACATAAAATCGGAACCATGACAGCTGACCACACACATGTATTATATTGTTAATATATGCCAATGGCTAAATATATAGCCATTGGCATAAAAAAATGTACAAAATATAAAAAGAACATTTAATTTTATTTTTCGCACTATCGCGAAGTTTAAGTGCAGGACAACGGCGCGCAAACCGGATCGCAAGGAAAATAGAAAAATATAGAATAAAACTGCAATGTAACACATATCATGATTTCCCCATAATAGTCAACAGCAGGCATGTTACACCACACCATCGTGCAAGGGTTGCTAAGGGGCTGTGACAGTGTTTTGCACGGTAGCTAGGAATTAGTTGGCAATGCCATGCAAATGAGAGGAGTAATAGTGAATCACAGATTCCCCGCTGGTGTAAGGATGCACCTTACAGTGTAGCGTTATAACACTGAGGTGTGCCCGTGAGATAAAAATGACATCAAGAAAGGGGTATGTCACTATTGCTGTAAGCAGACTGGAGCATTGCTAATGCGGTTTTCCCATAGCTAAGCAAAGCTGCAGGAAAGGGGTGTGTTGAACTGGCTATAGCTTTGCTTAACTGAGAGCACACAAGGTAACCGAGTATGCATGTGAACGGAGATTAAAACACGCTTAAACTCGGTAAATGGGTTTGCGTGGTGCGCACCTGAGCTGAAACAGAAAGGATATAGGATAAAAAAATAAGGAAATGCGGCAGCAGGGAAACTGGAGTACAAATGACTAATTAATACCTAGGAACCTACAGTGGGCCATTGACAACAGCTAACAAGGCTGCAATCAGCTACCTGCAGAATAAGAAAAGGGAGGGGCTGTACTGCAAAGAAAACAGTAAAGTGTCATAGCAGAACAAAGCAGAATTGCATTATATCAGCTACAAAGCACATTTTGCAACACATGACTGGGTAGGGAAAGTACAAAACAAGAAAGCTGGCAGGTGGATGTATGCCTGACAATGGGAGGAGATCCAAGTTTAAAAGGGAATTAAATGGCAACAGATTAATCAAGGCAGGCAAGCATAACTCCACACTACAGGCACCACACTTGCAGTACTCATGGTAAAACCCATAATTAAGATAACCTGCAGCTGGAATTGCTCATACACAGCCAATGACATCAGCAGCATCCATAGCACAATAGTATAAAGTGTGAAAGCACCTCACACACACTTGTGTATTCCCATGCACTCTGCACCATTGGTGTATACATAGGGGGAACTTTTATTATGTACATGTTAGGGGCTGCCATAGCTTTGATCCACCAGCATGTGTTGGAGACTGAAGGTGGTGTGGAGGATGATGCTGACAACCACCTCAGGCACCAGAGGAGGAGAAGAGTGTTCAGACTCAGGGTAACCTACCAGGGGCTACATGATCTGGAGATAGTAGAGCATTACAGCGTGGACAGGGACACCCTACAGCAACTTGTGGAGCTGTGCCAGCCATGCCTCAGAGCCAGAATAAACTGAGGGGAACCCATCCCAGTGGATACGAAGGTATGTGTAAGCCTGAGAATACTAGCCACAGGTACCTTTCAAAGGCCAACTGGGGATATCATGGGGATCACACAGGCATCAGCATCCAGGGTACTTCACCAGTTCCTGGATGCCATGTTACCACATGCCAATAAGCACATATACTTCCCACGAATGCAGGAGGAGATGACCAGTAATATGCGTCTCTTCCACCATGTGGCAGAATACCCAGAGGTACTGAGTGCAATAGACTGCATGCACATACACACCATGTCACCACCCAGTGAGCAGGGTAGGCGCTACATAAACCACAAGGGATACCCCTCCATCCACTGCCAGGTCATGTCCAATGCCCAGGGCATTATCATGGATGTGTGTGCTAGCAGCCTTGGAAGCTATCACGACTTCCACATCTGGCATGCTCACAGCTGTATCAGGTATTTGCCAGGGGGACATCCCAAATGGCCACCTGGTGGGGGATGCTGGCTATGCACTGAAACCGTGGATGATGACTCCCATCAGAAATGCACACACACCCATGCAAGAATGCCATAATGAGGCACACACACAAACCAGAATCATCATAGAGTGAGTGTTTGGGATGCTGAAATCATGGTTCCATTGCTTGGACATATCTAGTGGAGCCTTGCAGTACTCTCCAGGCACCTGTGCCCACATCATCATAGTATGTACCATGCTACACAATATGATCCTGCAGAAACAGCTGCAGCAGGGACAGAATGGTGAAGGCTCTCACAGCCCACCACCATTGCCAACGGCCTTACAGGCACAGAGGTACTCAGACCACGAACACCCTGAGCCAGCCCCAGTAGGCAGACGGAGGCATGCCCAGTATGCCCATGCCTTGGCAAGGAGGGAACGTGTAGCACCCATACTGACAGTGTAGGCACCATGGGACTGACACCTTTCTCCACCTGCACACACAGTAAAAAGGGATGGCGCACACACAAGACTACCTGTAAATTGTCATGTATAGGCAGTCTACTGTGTGCATCCAACATAGGCAGCCCTCAACTATTGCACACACAATTGTTATTGGCACAAGGTAAGTCAACACCTGAACAGTAAATTAAGCTATCAGCATGTGCTGATACTGTATGTATAGGTTCATAGATTCCTAGGTAGGTACTTGGCTAACTGCCCAAGGGCATTCATAAGCCTAGCCAAAATGTGTCAGCTTTTGCTACCCCATTGATTAATTAACTGTCTCTCTGTGGAGCAGAGCCAATGGTGGGATCCCTGGGGTGTATCTACTGTTCCCCATCCACTCTTCAAGGTTTCTCTTGAAGAGTGTTAGTGAGGGGCTCTGTATAATGTAATTAGGGATGTTGTTCCAAAGCATGGGAAGTGTCTGTGACAGGAATCTGTCCCTTCAGCATGTTCTAGTTATTGTTGTGGCAAGATTTAGCTCACTAAAGCGTGTGGCTCACTGTGACATGGATTCCCATAGGTGGAGCATATCCATTAAGCCTGAGTTGGACATGGCTTTGTTGGGCAGCAGAGATCATCTCTGAGTAAATGCAATGCCCCTGAGTAAAGCAGGAGTTTATTCAGTCTAGCTGCATAGGACATATGTTTGAGGCAAGTAATCCTCTTGGCGAGATACGTTCGTGGACCTTCCAGCTGTCAGAAGTGTCTTCTGAGGTACATCCCAAATGGGTTATCATGCTCTATGATGGGACTGATGAGTGACAAGTAAAGGGGCACTATAACCTCAGTATGTCTAGATGTGAACTCTTTAGTAATCAGATGGCCTACATAGAAGGATGTCCTAACTACTTTGGAGATATGATTGTTAAAGGAGAGATCACTATCAACCCTAGTCCCAAGATCCCCTATTACCTCGTCTGTATTAAGGTGGCTGCCACTTATGTGTTAATATGTTGGTGTTTAGTTTTTCCAAAATGGAATGATCATGCAGTTTGTGGCAATTAGCTTGAAGCCATGACTTTGACACCCTGTGTCAGTCTCTATGAGGCCCTTTGAAGGATGTCTGTGTCAGCTGGACTGTCAATTATGGCTCCCAGTTTGCAGTCATTGCCAAACATGGTCTGCCATAGTCTACCTGTGTTTGCCTGTACCTCGAAGAAGTATATGCCAAACAGTAGGGGTCCCAGGACTGAGTCTTGTGGGACACCAATTGTGACTGGTTAAGAGTTGGACCTGGAGGCTGCTAGTCTTACCATGTGGGTTCTGTGTGTAAGCCTGTTGGCAACCCATCCTGTGATGTATGGGTTCATGTACAAGCTGGTGAGTTTATCAGAAATACCTGAGTGGGGAATGGTGTCAAAAGCCTTGGCAAGGTCCAGGTAGTATGTGTGAACCACCTCTCCCCTCATTGAATGCCTTGGTGACTGTCTGTAAGATGTCAAACAGGTTCAGTAGGCATGATCTGCACTCAACCAAGCTGACCTGGGTTGAGTCCAGTGTTTGGAGGTTACCAATGTCTTTGTTAATGAGTGCCATGAGGATGTGCTCCATAGCTTTGCAGACCAGGCTAGTCAGGCTTATGGGGTGGTAGTTACCATGGCCAGTTTTGTTTCCACCTTGGTGGAGTGGAATAACCGTTGTTATGCGCCATTGTATGGACATGTAGCCTGTGTAGAGGCTTAGCTTGAAAAGCTTAATTAGGTGGGGGGGGTTAGTTCATCTTGTACTGCTTGGAAGATGCAGTCTGGGACACCATCTGCCTCCACTAATGCTGTGTTTTGCCATTTGAGAGGGCTGTTTCCACCTGTGTGTCTCTGATGTCTGGGATACTGTACTTTACAGGTATTGTGGGCTCTTTAGGGGGTGAAGTTTGCACTTGAATGTATCTGCAGGAATGTTGGCAATATTAGTAGGTTCAGTATTTTCTGTGCTATATTGCACTGGCACAGTGCAAATGTGTGTGTTACCACTTAGATCCTTGACATAGTCAAAGAAGACTTTGTGGTTATCTTTCAAATCCTTGCCTATTTTCCTGTTGAAGTTAGTCTTGGATGATTTCATGAGAGACCTAAGTTTCTTACTAATACTGGACATGGATGTCTGCCCTTCTTGGAATTTGCTGTTTTTCTGGATTACTGTCCTACTTCTGTTGTATAGCCTGTTTATTGCAGGGGTCCACCAGACTGGTGTCCTTGTCTTGCAGAAGTGAGTCTTGGTTTACCAGTGATGGCACGATCCATACATCCTTGTAGGTGCTTATAGAGTGCATTTGTAAATCTTTCTGTATCTTGAGCAATGTTTTCCTTTACCGTGGGGGCTGTAAAACCTCCCACCTCTGTCTTTAGTAGTGTGAAGTTAGCTGTAGGAAAGGTTTTCACTGTGGTTACTTTGGGTGGAGGAGATGGTTGGGTGTGGAAATCATCAGTGAATAGTTCATGGTCAGATCTAACCAGTGACCGGTTTACCTCTGCTGTGGTGCACCTGTCGCCCATGTTGGTGACTACCACTTCTAGTATGTGTCCACCTCTGGTTAGGGAGTTTACCATCTGATACAGGGCATTTGAGGTGATAAATTCCAGGAAGTGCTGCACCTGGAAGTGAGTACTGGAGTAGGTTTCCCAGTTAATGGTAGGGTAGTTGAAATTGACCAGTACCAGGGTATAGGTAGGACTGTCATGTTTTCCACTGTCTCCAGGTAGGTGGAGTGGTGGTCCTGGGTCATGGAGGGTGATCTGTAGCAGGCCACAGTTTGCATTGCAGTTGCGGCTGATGTTAGCTGCACATGGATGATCTCAGAGGTATCATGCTGCCCCACTAACCTGGAGGTGTAGGTATCCCTGATGATTATGGATAGACCCCCTCCACATCTGTGTCAGCCCATGTTCTGTGGCCGAAATGTGTGGTATGGGTTGTAGTCCGGTAGTGCTGGTGTGCTCTTAGGCGCCTTAAAACAGGTTTCAGTTACTGCACAGATGTTGACATTGTCCATACTGAGGAGTGCTGTGAGTGCGTGCATTTTGTGATTACAACTCCTGGCGTTGAGTAGCATAACCCTCATTGATTTTGCTATTGTGCTGTTTACGGAGGTGGAATTCATCTGTGAGACTTCCCTAAAAAAGGCACCATGGGGGCGCCAATAGCCTTGGCCTGTATTCAAAAACCTAAGGCTGACACATGCAAGCTGGTATCGTATTGTTGCATGCATGTTTCCCATCTGTGCTTGTTTCTCATCTTTCCTGGTGGTAACCTACTGGTAAGCAATAGAAAGCCTTAAACTGATACAAGTCTTCTAGCTTCCAAGATAGGCTTTTGGAGTGATTAAGTATCAGTGTTCTGTATGTTCTTGCTGTACTTAACTGTTTTCTGACTACATGGTGATTTTTCACTGTATATTGTGATCTGAAAGCTCTGTTTATTCACATATTATTTCTCTGATGGCCTGCACTTTAGACATTCACAAGAAGGTAGTAGGCTATCTGCCCAAGGGCATTTAGAAGCATAGCTACTGTGTATTGGCTTTCTCTGCACCATTGATGAAGTAACTGAGCCTCTGTCAAGCATAGCCATTGAAGTGATTCCAGGCAGAGTTGCCAGAAGCTGTTGAAGACTGGGGTGGCGGAGGGTGATAGGGGCACTTAGTGATCTAAAAAGGGCATGTTAACATGAAAAATCAACACCATTCAATTTCCCCAACAGGTCTTGCAGCTATAAAACTGGAGGGGCTCCCCCTCCCCCTGGCTGTATAGTTCTGGGACACATGATCCCAGGGGTGTATATTCTGTTACCCAGTCACACATCAAGGTTTCTCTTGAAGTGTGTCAGTGAGGGGCTATGCCTAATGTAGTTAGGAATTTAATTTATAGTCTCTCATTTTATTTGTTATGTTTTGATTTCAAGAGTAAGTGAAGTTCAGTGGGTTTGGGCACCTCCGCCCTTTGCTTAGCCTAGCTTACACATAGAAATCATCTAAATAGAAAAGAGGCAGAAGCAACATTAATATACATTGTGTAATTGTTACAGCATTCGCATAGTATCTGTGCATTCGTGGTTCAAATCCCAATAAAGTCAGAGATGTTTTTCATGTTAAAAAGTATACCTTAACCACAGCTTGCATATTTAGGTAGTATTCTTCAGTATAATAAACATTTGAAACACCCATGTGTACCAGAAAGTAAAGTCAACAGAGATTGTAATGTTATGCAAGCACATAGTGAGATGTTACTTCATTGAAATGTATATATCCTGAGTAGTTAGCAGATGTGGCTGTGTTTGCGCGCACAGGTTATACGTTTTTAAATTTTGTTTAACCATGTTTAACTGCTGTTTTAATGTCACACAAACACTTTTAAACATGCTTACAACTGCTTATGAGCCTTATTCTGGAGTCAAAAACATTTCTAAAGCATCACAGGTCTTGAACCCTGGCCCATGCACACTGTACCCACAGGAACTTACCACTAACCCATCCGAGCTATATACATACATGATTTATGGTTTTTAGACTACATCTTTTACTATAGGCCTTCCACAGTACTGACCACAAATGGGACAGTCACTTTGTGTATATATGTGCAGTACATTGTAATGTACTGTAGTTTGTGAGTAAGTATATACAAGTCTACATATGTATAACTGTTAAAAATTAATACTAAATATATATATATATATATATATATATATATATATATATATATATATATGTATGTCAGTGTTGTCTTTATATATATATATATATATATATATATATATATATATATATATATATATATATATATATATATATACACACACATATATATTTATTTTATTTTATTTAATTTTTTTATTTATTTATTTTACATTTGTTGAGCGGGCTAGTCCAACTGGATATATGTCCATTTTCAGTAGAGGCCCAGGGAGAAAAACTCCATAAAAAGACATGCACAAAAACAGAGCAGTAAACTACAATGACAGGATACAAAGACATGCATATATCTATAAACATCTATGAACACACTTCGTGACACAGAAGCAATCCAAAGGAATTGAAGTGTACACAAAACACATGCAGCTCTGGTATTACAACTATTAATATTAACTTAATTCACCATACAAGGGATGGTTGTTGTGTATGTGGAGATTGGGGTGGGGGAGGAATGATGGGTAATGAAATCATGCATCAAGGAGAGCCTGGGTTGGATGTTCAATAAGTGAACTGGAGGGGTATACATGGAGTATGAGGACAATAAAAAAAGGACACAAAACAAGAACCATTCTCATCCATAATACACCCTGTCAGGTCACATTGCAACACATAATTCCACAAACATATGAACATTAACAAGTACCATACATATGTACACCAACTGTCTGTCACATTTGATTTTAGTAGTGAGGAATGCCCATAGTAAAATGTATATTCTAAACACCATGACATTTGTACATGTCTCAGATGCCTTAGTAGAAAATTTAGCAACTGTGGTGTTCATGGTCCTAGGTTCAAGGGCTGTTAATTTATTCTGAGGGCCAGAATAAGGGCTGTTAGATGCAGGTTGATTAAGGTTTTGCGTGGGTTTGCTCAGTGGTAAGTGGTGCTTAAACACGATTAAACAGATAAGAGCTCTACAGGTGTAACCTTTGCTTACCGTCAAGCAGACCACGGGCAAACTTGCTTACAACTGCTTAAATGTGCGTTAATCACACTTTCCCTACCAGTGCCTGCTCTGAGAGGTAAAATAATAATCACTTCTAGGATTAGAACCTGCTGACATGTACGCCATCCTCAGAATAACCTACTAGTAAGCTACCTGAGATGTACCTATGCCAGTTGTGTATTCAGACAGGTTAAAACTCAAAAGGGAGAATTGTGTGGAAATAGGACAAACCGCCATGTACCCAATGAAAGGTGCATGCTATATATATATATATATATATATATATATATATATATATATATATATAGAGAGAGAGAGAGAAAGAGAGAGAGAGAGATACAGAGATACATGTTGATATATAGAGATATACATATATGTAGATATATAGATAGGTTAAAAACATCTACACATCTATGGAGGTACATATAAACGTATGCAATAATATATATTATAATATTATATATCTATATCTATATACATATATATATATATATATATATATATATATATATATATATATATATATATATATATATATACATATACATGTGTGTATACAGCATCTGAAGTGTTCAAATCTGAGTATAACATGGACCATAGCAATCACACATTCTGCCACCCCCAAACAATATGAACATAACATATGAAGAGTATATGCCAATACACTATTACAAATATGTTCTATGGACATGAGCCAAATAGTGTTAGTCACCAACACAACTACAATGACTGCAAATATCCATGACAGAAATACAAAGACATCTTTCATTTAGCAAAACTTTATTACATTCCGATGTATTACCAAAAGGATTCAAGGACTAACATTACCTACATGCTATACAGAAAGCATTTAACAGTGTCTTAATGAATCAGCCTGCAATTACCATAGTATTAGTCCACTAAGGGATAGGTGTTCACATAGGGAAAGAACACCCACACACATATAGAATATGTATAAAAGCAGTTGCTACACACCTGCATCTGCTATGTACACCCACCAACATCTCCCCCACACCCAAACTAATTACAATACATACTGTCATACCATAACCAATTATTCACCCACTGTACGACATCTGCTGAAACCTTGACATACCTGGACAGAGACACACTAACATGGTCCTATGTGAAATAGTTGCTGTTATACAATGGAACAGCTGCTGATGTCACAGGGTTTGTTTGAAATAATCCTGTTTCAGAGGGTTGAAAAGTAATTACACCAGGAAGTGTTACCAATTACTGATTATCAACACAGTAGGATACACATTTACACCAAACTAAAGATGTCTGGTGAGCACACTGTAAACCCCCTAACATAATATGCATAGCCATACAGCCTTTAGCTGGTCAAACACCCTGGCCAGACTGAAACATATGCAGAAGTATTAGGTACAGACAAACCCTGCACAAGTAGCAATGTTCAGAAATATAACAGCAGTACTCACGTTTAGACCAAATCTTCTAGGCATTGCACACAATATATTTGCATTTGTTGCCATACAGCTGTTGCAATAGATTTCAGACAACACTTCCAGGCTGTCTTCCTCATAAGTAAGGCAAAGGGACAACACCCAAGTGGAGTACTCAATTATACTCCACTGTTGCCATGGTATTGGCTAATGGAGTAGCTGCACAGCCGATGTGCATGTAATTAACTACATCGGATCACTAATTGGTGATCAGGATAGCATGTTACTGATCTCTAACTATAAAAGGATGCCTTGTCACACATTCAAACCATCTGTATATACCAGCAGAACAGTACAAAATACCCAACAGAAGATTGAAACACAAACCGAAAAAGATTAAAATACCAGTCAATAACACCTCCAATTACCAAGAAGGCATGTATAACATTTAGCATGTCTGTGTATGTAGTACCTGTTCTGTAATAATTACAGTGTAATCAATGCATATAGTGGAAATAGCTATCTTGTAGTGATGTATTGTTGCGAAGTAGTAATGCTTGTAGTATTCTATGTGTGTACTGCTGTAGGCCACAAGGCAAACTCCTCATACACCACAAGGGATGATATATATGGGCTTGGAATTCACCAGTTCTTTTCCAGCCACTGTCAGTGTCAGGGTTGGTCCAACAAGTGTATGCTATAACAGGGGATAGTATATGTTGATATATTGTAACAGTAGACATATGTATGCGTGTATTAGTGAGATGAATATGTCAAAGGTGGGCTTACTGTGCAAATATGATTTGCATTGTGGGATATTGTGCCAATAACTGTGTAATGTACAATATTCTAGGCAGATCTGTATTCCATTTTACATAACATTTCTGTTATGTTATGCAAACCTTAGTTATGTCTATTGGCAATTACAATACTCAATAACAGGATACATATGAATTGTATTCATCAGACAGTTTAGCAGCATGATAGCAAAGAAAATTGGAAAAGCTAGGTAACTATCCATGCACATAAGACATGTAATATCCACCTCTCTAGTATCATTTGCAAGCAATAACAGCTGTACATGTGTACATGTTATGCAAATGTGCAGTGACCCTTGTTACAGGGCTGGGCCAAATGGCTATGTGCACACCTACATAGAGTGGATATTGAGAGTAGAGACACACTGGTTGAACATTTAGGTTTGTGTAGCCTAACCTCTCATTGCCAACCCAACAGCCACTTGCAAATACTCTATGTAATGTTGTGCACAGTACTGGTAATGAAACAGGTTGCATATCATCTTTAACTCCAGTATAACATCTGCAGTAGGAGTGTAAGATGTAGGAGACTGCAGCCCATGTGTAATAACTGCTTCATAGGTGATGGCTTACACTATCTGATTATATCCTGATCATGTTGATAGTGGCAGCAGAGTCTAGTGATACTTAACTATGTTTGGGGAGTGGCTGTCCATGCCCAACAGAGCTCATGGTTCTGGTGGATATGTGAGTATATACCCAGAAAAGGATACAGACTTGGTGACACTTGCATCTTCTGTAATTAACTATCAGGATGTAATGTGCTCCTCAGATGAGGATTGCTGCTAAAGGTAGATACTATGTTTCTGTAATAGCCAGTGTTGTCACATCCAAAACACAAATATTTACGTGTGAGCATCACTGTCTAAAACATCTTCATAAGCAATAAGTAAACTAAATACAGTACTTGGTACTTGTAGTACTGAATGCTCATACAGGCATGTCCACTAGTCAGCTTTGTGTATGTGGTCATCCTGGGGGAATGTAATCTCTATGCCATGTACACTGCCAAACCCACCTAACACCACACCCCACACATTGTCTGAGATGCAGCTACAGGGGTAAGCTGAAAGGCAGTCCAGTCTACAGCCATGACTGGACTGGACAGCCATGAGGTGCAGGTTAACACATGCATCTCATCACCACAACCAACACATACCCTTACCAGAACACAGTAAGGACACCCACACATACTACCAGAAATCACACACATTCACAGAAGCTTCTAAGTATCCGGCCAAGCAAGAGACCTCCCAAGCTGGAATAGACAGACAACATAATACACAAACTGTATGACATTGTTTGCCAAATTGTGCCACCCCTCAGAACACGTGACCAGAAACATGCCCAACAGTACTCATTTGTGAATGCAAACTCTAGCACTATGTTACACACCAAGCTATACAAGGGAAAACATACTGTCAGCTGCCTGTCTGACATGATTAGCCACATACCCATACACTCAGACCACCTTTTGATCTATACACATGGCTCTGGCATATTCCATGTTGTTGTGCAGGACCTGTGATGCAGTAGCCTGGACTGCATGGAAGCACACATGTAGGAACTGTCAGGTCTTGTAGCCCATGCAGGTATATCCCAAGGCCTGGGTAGCATTCTGCCATTGGCCAGAATGATACTGCAGTACAGGGAGAAAAGGATTGTATTCCACAATTGTCTAATGTACTGGTGTAATTCAAAGGGTATCCAGTATCCTTCTGCCTGGGATAACATGATTGACAGACCATGATGCTTTGCCAGACAGGGCCTGCACCCTGTCACCCCTGGGAATCTGGATACTGGATAGTGCCTTCATCATGCAAAGTTCAAGTGAAAGTCCACTGCTGTAATAGGGACAGCCAAGCAATAAACTGCGGGTCTCACTCCTCAATGAGACATTTCAGAAACTCAGTATGGACTCACATCAATCCTTAACATGAAGAAAATATCTGTGCAGTGACTGTGGTTCAACACTCTGGAGAGCACCCCTGCATGACCATGTTATAACACATACCTCACCTCTTGGCCATTATCCTTTATTGGAACACACAGGCCGCAGGTGTGTCCATATTCCTGAAGGATATGTAAACCCCCACGCTAGTTGCACTTGCATAACTTCAGATGCATTATGCTGAGCAACTACCTTTGTGCCAAAGTGGAATCCAGTTTGCACCTTGCAACAGATCACCCACCATGCCTCAGAATTCCCAATTGTGGTTAGATGCCCAAAAATACCCGGGCATTAATGAAAGCATCAGTATAGCACCCATTTTAAAGTTAAAGCATATTTTAGGATAATTTCATCTATTTCTATTTATATAGTGGTTATTTATTAATAGTATTTTATGCACTACATATATTTATCTGTTTATTTACATATTCATCAACATCATATTAATGGATATTTTTGGCACCAAATTAGTTATTTTAGTAATAAGTTTGTATAGTTCACATATAGTTCATATAAAAATTACACGGGCAGTTATCAAATGTAGGAAAGTAGGGTATTATATTATATTATGATATTACAATGTGGCTCCTTTAAGAGGTTTTTAAAATTATTTTAAACCAAATTAAAGGCTTGAATGAATTCATTAAATAATTGAATTAATTAGTGATGTACTAGAAAGATTTTTAAATGGAAATGTTGGTTTGTTCATTGTTCTGAAGAAGTCCTTATTGAAAGGACGAAACCTGGGTTAACCAGTGGACAGTGTTTTACATTATTTTATTCAATTTGTTTTACTTGGTTTGCTGCTGTTGATATTAAACACCTTTTTGGATATACATCTTGTTTCATCTTGTTTGTGGAATCGGTTACAAGTTGGAATATTATGTTTGAGACAGAAAACCATAATAATGGCTACTCTCAACTATCCCATTATGAACTGGGAAAACTCATCATGTACCAATACCTGTGCTCAATGCATGTTGGATTTCATTGACCCCAATGACCTGGATCACCATAGTCACACAAACAGGGCTAACAGTATGCTACACATAGTCAGTCTCCAAAGCCAATGTTATGCTTCTTAAGAACGACGTGGTGACTGTCATGGCACCCATGCAGTTGGACAATGCATGTGCAAATGCTGAATCCTACACAAATGCACTTTAAGCACTCACATAAGTGCAGTGATTTTGCCATTGAAACAGAACCAAGATTCAACCAAACACAAACAAGAAGGCAAACAGGTGGCACTCTGCCTCAAACTGTACCACAGAAGGTAGTAACTGTTGCAAGAGTGAACACACATGAATGGAGGTGATCCCTGGTCAGCCTCAGTAAGATGCAGATACACCATATAAAACCACACAAAGCTACTGTGAAACTAATCAGCCAAATATTATGAGGCCAACCACAGAGCATTCTATAGTTGTGTCATGAATCGTAATGGCAACAACAAGAACTGCCGTGCTTCACAGCACTATGGCATGAGAAGTACTGCACCTACAGAAATAGCACTTGTTCATCCAGATAGGGTCTTGGATAACCTAAACCCACTCTCACCTCCCCCCAACAGTTACACATATTAATATATCCATGTACACTACAGAGCCCCTGTAATAACAACTATGCAGGTAGAAGCTGCACTCTCTAAAGCCGTACATACAGCTTGCATGGGACCTGACAACATCCCAGGGTGTATTTTACACAAATGTCAGAACAATTTGCTCTTCACATACACATCATGTTCAATCATAGCTTCATGTCAGACTGTGTATACACTGAATGGTGCACAGGAACAGTTATCACACCCCACAAAGGGAGAGTCACCACTGATAATGGGGAATAGTGCACTACTACCCTGCAGAGTCTGCTCTGTAAGGCCATGAACCTTGATCAACTTATTTGATGTAGTCAGTACAGATGTAGATGACAGTAAGGTTGATTCACACAGCATATCATGACCTTTCCAGGTCTTAGAACACCATCACCCATACTGTGTTCCAGCTACACTCAGTAAACTAGGTATATATTCCTATGTCACAGGATTGATTGGCAACTGGACTGCTGGCAGAACCAACACTACAAAAGGTGTCTGAGTAATGCACACACATCAAACCAGTGCGAGCTACAATAATACATGGTTCATTCCTGGTACTCCCCCTCTTTGTTATCTATACCACACAGACTAACACAGAAGGCATCTGCCTATTGAAGTTTGCAAATGACTATGAGCTAGGAGCAATAGTTGACTCAATGAGTGCTGTGGGCAACATACAGAAGGACCTTTGTGGGTCAGATGTGTGGTGTGTGACGTATGGCCACAATCTGACAGCTAAGTATTGCATTGACATCCCCTATGCTAAAAACCCTGTACCCATGAACTACCACTTAGGCAGCAGTCAACATAATGGAAACTGTGTGTGTATTTGATGCAGATGGACAGTATTCTTTCCTTTGATAGTCACTTCACCACACCATTCAGGTAGTCATAATTGGCATCCCTAATCATGACAGGGTGCCATCTATGAATATAGAGATCATTGTTCAGTCATACTCAACACTCAAGTGACCCATAATAGATCACATATTTCCTTTAAGGGTTATTGGCCATGTTCAGATGGCCTATACCGGCCTTCCCAAACCCTAGCTCCACTATGTAGCATGATGCCTACCCTGAATAAAGCCATGTCCAACCCAGAGATGTTGGACATGCTACACTCACACATCCTGATTTCAAATAAACACATACTTCATGGACATCCACTTGTCTAGTACAAAGATCATAACATGCCTGACAGATCCCTGTCCCATACATTTTACATACTCCTGTCATACTATGCATCCCTGTCCAGCAAAGCTGCACATTGCCCCTCTTTGTGACATGGTGTGATGACTGCATGGCAAATATAGCAGTAACCCTGTCGATCAGTTCTGTGGCACTGCTTGAACTGGACACTGAAAGTTACCTGTCTTTTGGCTACAGCTAGGTAACCTTTCAGCCTAGGCTCATAAATGGCACAGGGCATATAGCCTATTAGTTCACTATGACCATACATGCTATAGCTGATATCCAACCCTGCAAATACCATCAAGCTAGCCATTGTCCCATGTGTTTCACATGTGCAACACAGGTAACACATGGCAGGATGTTATACTGCTGTACAGTGCCATGTAGATGTATATGATAAAACACATACATGTAAAACTTTCCGTGAGCACATCTGCAGGGTCACAGGTCATGTCCCTGTGTATGACTATATATGTAACATATACACAGCATTAAGGTCTCTTGCATTAATGTAAACACATCTAGGCATGTGCTGATAGGAAAAGACACCAGTACAGGCAAACAGACATGCCCACCACAAGAAAACATCCACATGGAGTATGAGCAATGTCATCACTTGACACACACATATATGGTGATAACATCAAATCACCAGTAAGTGTCAAATGTGTGTGAGTTAAACATGTCAGTGGTGTTAGTGTCATGCAGATTTGCAAAGACATATTTGTAATCATAATAAATGTGATACACATGTATGTGCAGCTGTACTTCTGTACTTCTCTGTGAGTTACTGTGACCTGTCTCCATCATTATATCTTCCAGGTATGCTGCGTGCCAGGCTCCCACCATACACCCGCTTGGAGGATGAGGTCCTCATTCCATACCTCCTTGGCAACTATGAAAAACTCTTCAGCCATGTGCCACAGGATGCACAGCAGCAAGATGCCCAGTAGGAGGAACTTCGCAGGAGGGTAAATGATGTTGGTGACCACAATCGCACCTATCAGCATGTGCGCTGACACTGTACCAACCTCATTAGATGGGCGAAACAGCATGCAAATACAATCACCAGGGAACAAGCTGCAACAGGTGGGGGGACCACTCACCCAGCCCCCACTCACACATACCGAGGAGCTACTGGCCAACCTGGGGACACCTGCAGAACTCCATCCACAAGCTTTAGCTGGAATTGTGGAGGTGGGTGTCTCACAACCACTGAGCCGGGAGTTGTCTGGTAAGTCTCTACTGCACATAGAACACAACTATATTTCATATAGTTACATGTGTTACTGTACAATATTTAACATAACATCATATGCAAGGCATGTATGCACACATGCCACATACTATAGTTTGCTACTCTATGTATGCATAGATGTGCATACTCCATAGTATAGTCTATTGTACTGGCTTATGTGCTAGCATGCACACTGCACCCTGTAGCTATCACACAGGTGTGGATAATGATCTTACTGCTGTGACACTTCTATTTAGGTACCTCTGGCATTTTGCAGTGACAGCAGCCTTTTGTAGGTGAGATTGTTATTATTTATTAGGCTTGATAATTCACAGATCATATTAATTGCATGCTATCTGCCATGTAGCCATTTAACACACATACACATAACGTATGGTGGTATGACTGTCACACAATGTCATGTGCTATCTGACATGTCCATGACATTTTGTGGGCTGACTGAAACATTGGTTAACTATCCTGCAAAACATGATATCTCTCATCCCAAACATACCACCCTTTGTCTGCATAATCCTATCCTCAGTGGATCATATGACATCTATGGGTGTATGCCATATGGGACAACACTGACATGTAGAATAGATGCCCATCACAACCATTGGACAAAACATGTTTACACATGGCCATGCAGGATGGCCAGAGACATGAAGCAACACATACAGTAGAAGGGATGTACATGTGTGTACACCATGTTGTACATTGGCTCGACACAATACAACTATGGCATTTGTGTAATAGTTATATTGCAGATGTGACACACTAAACATCATACAAGCCTGTGCACAGCTTGTGTAGGCATGACATCAAACCACCACATAACATGTCTTAAACATCTTGAGTGTGTCACAACATGAAAGCTTTCACCTATACAGTATCCAAATACATACATGTGCTGCACAACATACACATACAACCACATCAGGCCATATATACAGTACATTCACCTTGCTGGTGTCAGACATCACTGTCATGCTTGCTCCTCATGTGTGTGAGGTACACAGATGACATGTGGGACATGGAATACTGCTAGGTTAGCCATGTCTGGGCATAGTTGCCAGGCATCAGCAATATGGTTGCAGATGTGCAGGGGTGTCATCTGTATACCCTTCAGTGACCTGTGTCACACATTCCACATTAGGGTTTAGTGTGTATACACCTCAGTGATGTGGGTCACATTCCACATTAGATATGTATTGTATCTGAACACAGTCATAGCTATGAACTGTGTCTGTAACTCACACTGTATAGCAATAGTAAAGCCACATGATGCCCTGCAATGGCTATGCACATCAGCTCAATGTGCAGTATGTCACTGTATATCTGTAGGGTGGACTGACAACATTGCATCAGCTGAAGGACCATGTTAGTATAACATGTCCCTGCATTAGGACACCATTACCTCACTGTACATTTGAAAGGACACCATTGTGTTAAACATGTATGCATGTCAGTCAACACTTCAGCAGAAGACGTGTCATACTACATGTGATTGGCAAGGTCATATGCCACACTTCAGGCTGGTGCACTGTTAACCTGTGCTGGTCTGTGGCACCATTGCAAAGTAGGGACAGCCATGTCAAACATGTATGTACAGCCACATGCTGTGGGGGATATATGCAAGCTAGGGCTCATCCAAACATAGTATTCACTCAACATACCCTTCTGCTCATGTCCTCGTCACACATAGGGACAGTGGCCAACACAAAGCATCAGTGTCAGATGTACACAGGTCAGTGATGGTCTGTTAAAATGTGGGGTATGTTGCACAAAACATGGCAGTGCGGTGCAACGGTGCATAGTGCATGCATTGTGTTGCAGGTTTGGGGCATGACCTACTAACACAAATGGTGCAACACAGAGATGTATGCTAACTACTACTATAATTGTGTAAGGTGCATGCCTTCTGCTATAACACATGCATGGTGTTGTGTGCAACACAGGGATGTATGATAACTACCACTATAATTGTCTAAGCTGAATGTCTTTTGCCATATCACATGCATGTTACATGCAGTTGGGTGCCATATCATGTGTCTCTGTCTGTGTGTCTGTGTTTTTGTCTGTGTGTCTGTATGTGTGTCTGTACTGTGCTGTAAAACTTGTAATGTACGGTTCTTGTCTGCTTCTCACAGGTGTTGCTGTAGGTGTGTTGCCCTCCTGTGGTCCACCTGATGTGTCCCCACAGACTCTAGTAGTGATGATGAAAGTATGATTGAGGCACAGGCAGGGTTGTCATCGGCTGAATCTGTGCCATTGGTTGCCATTTCACCTGTATCTCCCTTATCCCCGCACAGAGTTCTCATGCCTACACATACCCCATCACCAGTGGCCATAGAGGAAGGACAGTTGGCAGGTGGTAGCATGGAACAGGAATGTGTGGAGACTATGGAAGGTGTGCCTGCACACCATGTTCCCAGCCAACTGACTGGTGATGTCCCACACAGGCATGTGCACAGGGCTGCTCATAGGAGGACTTCTGGCCATCATGCCCCTGCAAGACATAGCACATCATCTGGTGTCACCAGATGCATGTTTCAGGCTGTAATGGAGGCACAGGCACGTGCTGAATGGCACAACAGAGAAGGTCTGAGGCTTCAGAGGGCTGCTGTCCGTTCTTTAACTGACAACATCCAGGCAACTGCAAATGCTTAACATCATCTTGCAGATGTTTTGTATAGACAATTGGGTGACATGGTGGGAGTTCTTGACCATGAAAGAACAGACCTCCTGCACGGTAGCAATTGCAAGGCTCAGGAAACAGCTACAATCAGGAACAAAAAATGAGAGCCAGCAAACGGTGACTGGATAAAATAAATGTATTAGCTGAACAAAATTACAGCATATTGTAACAAACACAAACCGGTTTCGGCTGGCAAAGCACAGCCTTCTTCAGTGTACAAAAAAATCATGGAATACAATCGCTGTATATATACAGAAAACAGACATCCTATTGGCTTAGACCTAAAGGTGTTCATTAAGTCATGGGGGGAACAACTCACCCAGTCTAATAATCCATTTATTTTCTTTTGTATTTAATATGGAATGCCATTCAGATTTGTTTGCCCTATTCCCTAGAATCATATCAATAACAATAAAGTTAAACTTGCAGGTTGAATGTACTAATGTATGTTTATAAAGAGCATTGTGTATCCTCTTTTGTTTAATGTTACTGATATGCTCGGAAATACGTATTCTGAGAGGTCTGGACGTTTGTCCAACATAAAATTAACCACAATTACAAGAGGCCAAATAGATGATCCAATCACTAGAACAATTTGAGAAAAATCTCAAATCAAAAACTTGTGGACAATTACGACTAGAAAATTGTTTAGATTTATTGATATATTTGCAATTATTGCAATGTCCACATGGAAAACAACCATGTAGTGGTTCACCTGTCAGTGTTGTTTGTACCAAATCATGCACATTGTTGTCCCTATGTTTGTAATGGTTGAAAAAAGAATTAAGATTCTTCCCTTTCCTATAAGAAAAAAGACAGTTATCAGGAATAATGCTGTTGATATCCATATCACATTGTAAGATGTTCCAATGCCTCCGTACACTTTGAATAAGGCGGTTGGAATTGCGAGCAAATGTGGTTGTAAATCTTAGAGGTTGACATGATTTGTTGGCATGTGTCTTATATGTGAGTAAGTCCATTCTCTTCATAGAACCAACCTTGTTACTAGCCATAGTTACATCACCACTTCTATACCCACGAGATTTAAATCTGGTAATTATGTCAGATTTATGTTTCAAATAAGTGATCTCATCTGAACAAATACGTTTAGCACGTATAAATTGTGACTTAGGAATATTGCGTGCTATGTGAGGTGGATGATAACTAGAAGCATGCAAGATTGAACTGTATTCCGGAAACTTCCTATATATCTCAGTGGATCAGGTGTGATCAGGAGCCCTCTTTAACTTTATTGTTATTGATATGGTTCTAGGGAATAGGGCAAACAAATCTGAATGGCATTCCATATTAAATACAAAAGAAAAGAAATGGATTATTAGACTGGGTGGGTTGTTCCCCCCAGGACTTAATGAACACCTTTAGGTCTAAGCCAATAGGATGTCTGTTTTCTGTATATATACAGCGATTGTATTCCATGATTTTTTTGTACACTGAAGAAGGCTGTGCTTTGCCAGCCGAAACTGGTTTGTGTTTGTTACAATATGCTGTGATTTTGTTCAGCTAATACATTTATTTTATCCAGTCACCGTTTGCTGGCTCTCATTTTTTGTTCCTGATTGTAGCTGTTTCCTGAGCCTTGCAATTGCTACTGTGCAGGAGGTCTGTTCTTTCATGTTGCACTTCCTCTCCACATCCTGCTGGGGCCGGTGACTCTGGGACTGCTATCAGCATTTATGTGCAGCGTCTTTACTATCCAGCTTTTTGTCTGGATTTTTGCTTATATTATAGTATTTTTATTTTTTTACAGTTGCAGTAATTTGTTGGCTTTATCCTACATTTGTTTGCCATTTGTAAATCTTGCTGGGCTTACGTCAATTTACAGCAGGCATTTTGATCGTTTGCCACATACTACTATTTTTTTGGGCCTGTTATTTTTCAAGTAAACTTGTTCGTGGAAGACTTAGCGTTGGGACCAAAATTCTCGGACATCTACAGGTTTGGTTTCGTATTCCAGATATTGTGGCCAGGTCTACAAATCCGGTTTTGCTCTAATCTCATGTTTGGGAATGCAAACTACTGGTGTGTTTGGATGTGCGTACCTTAATACTTAAACATCACGCACTTCACAATTGCCGGTTTGGATACGGATTGTTTTGATACTGTGACCAGGTCTATTTACCAGTCTGGTTTTACTTTGTTATTTTTGGGAATGTAATCTACTGGTGTGTCTGGATGTGCGTATTTTACTACTTGAACATCAAGTACTTTGCAGTCACGGGTCTACATATGGACTGTTTATTGGTATTCCATCAGTTTTTTCTGGGTCAGATTGTGAACGTTCCTAAAAGGTTACAAGAGTGGTACGGGGATTTCATTATTTGAATCTCAATGCTTGGAAACATCTACTTGTGCATTACGGCATACATTTTTCTATTTTTCACAGATAGTCATCATGTTTTTGACTTTGGGACTTTCTTTACACCATGGAACTTATTGAGTGTTGGATGTCCACACAGCCTGTTCCGTTTACTTTTTTGTAAGCGTGGATTTATTACATTTTGGACTTTCTAGATTTGGACTGGGTTAGGGTCATATATACATTCTTTTGATCTCTATGTTTGATGTCATATGTGTCTACAATATAAGCACTATTTTTCACAATATTTGGATGTATTACGGGCTTACAAATTTGTTACTAAGTCTATTTTTAACATCGAACCACTGTTAGGTATGTTTTCTCCTTTACTAGACTGCCATGATGAGGGTTTTTCAGTGCATACATGGTATTATGATTGCAGGGGACAACCCTAATGCTAATATGTCTTTGAATATTGATACTATTCTTATGTTAAACTTGCTATTGGAGATGATTTTTGCATATATTCTCTTTTGAACATAACTATTGATTTTGGTTATTGGATAGCCTGTTTTTTTTCAACAAAACACACAGTGTTCATATTATTGTCATTTAATAACCTTGTCTATCAGATATGTTTTTTTTGACTAACTGAACAATATGGTTATTCCAACAACTTCTGTAACATTAATAGCATTAATAACTATTGTATTTATGCTATATTTATATGTTCACTGTCATTTTCGCTCAAGCAAGTATAAATCATCTGCATATTTATTTTTATGCATTGGGATTCCTGCTACATGGCTTATATTTATATCATAATATGTTACATCTTTTCCAATTTCAGTGGGTATGATTAGTCCCTATTGATTACATACCGTTCTTTTTATATGCTTATATGGACATAGGTCACAGTGACATTTCCCTGTGGCTGGCACATCCAGTTTGAAAAGTCTTTATCTCAATCTAATAGGCCCTGACTGTTGGGATACTATAGCAGACTGTTATATTATCTCTTAATTGTTACATATTACAATTTCATTGCACATTGTCCAGCTCTATTTTTGTTTGTTTTTTCTTGGTCCCTTTATTTCCATGGCTTATAACAAAGTCTAACATGGCATCATCTTATAAGATTTGGCCAATATTGAGCAATTTTTTCTGGTTAGCTCAGTGTCATTCATAAACATTTTTGAGGTGCTCCATCCGCTGGTTTGTTGGTTAGTCCGTGTTATTTGGAAATCACATATTTTCTTTGTATAAACCAACCAGGACTTTTTCTAGTGTTCCACATCCATATTATTTGGTGACTTGGATGCAGGCTTGTCTTTTGACATTGTTTACTGTTATGGTCCATACAACATTCAAATTTATTTTTTGAGTTAACTGACGTGGTTGCTTTTGGGCCATTATTGTCGGTTTATTAGCATTTTTGCTTTTTTCAGATTATTGGCCATTACCTTGTTGAAACATGGATTTTTCCAGCTTCATTCGGGGGCTGGCTGCTGACAGAGAGGACCTTGGGGTCTTTGGGCTCGGATCCTCTCAAGGGAACACTGGGGGGTCCGATTTGGTTGGTTCAGAATCCATTTGTGGATCACTTTTTGACAATTTGAATAAGCATCTTAGATCACTCAGATCTAACATCTGGCATAGCAAATTATTCAAAGCCTACCAGACTGCAGGAATAACCCCGAGGGGATTGCGTATACGCACCATCCCCCATGTTACTAATGCGGATGATGAACTCAACTCACAATGGAACAAAATACAACAAGAAGCAACCATGGCATTTGTTGTTGAGTTATTTAAGTTCCATAATAGGGCCATTGATAAAGAATTAGAGGAAATCAATATTCTGGTCAACAAACTGGAGGTTTATCAGGAGGAACCATTTTTTAAGAAATCATTAAACAATGTGGCCTCTGATTTACGTAAGCTTGACACTGAACTTAAATCCAGAAAAACCAAAAAGTTTACTAGGGACCAGGAAGATTATAAAAGGGGCAATCCATTTTCTTCCAGTTCCAAACATGTTAGGTTTTCCCCTATTCCTTTTAAACCTACTAATAAAAGGAAACGACCAAGATCAATCTTAAAAAGGCATGAGATTGAGACTACATCCTCTTTTGAGGATACCTCATCATGCACAGATAATGAAGCCACAACAGTCTCAGGGTCACCTACCCCAAAAAGAATACCAAGGTCAACCCCTTTAGGCCTAAAACCAGGCGGGGTGGATGCAAACACCGCAGAAATAGAGAACATTCAGGGCCTTCTGAACATTGCTTTGGCAAAATGACAACATCATATTATAATGTTTTGAATTTATCAGGATTTGAACTTTCTTAGACTCAAATGAGAATGTTAAATAAAGGCCTCACTTTCATCCCAGGTTTTACTGTGTCAGAGGAATCATTTGCACAGGATGTTGTTAATTTTTGTCGTTTGTTGAACTTAAAGTTATTTTTTGGCGATACTGATTCTACTTATGATCATGATAGATTTATATATCACAGATACAATTTTTCTCCGCCAATGCATCAAATGGTATTACAGTTTCAGAATAGTGTACTTAAGGACTTGCATTTTTTGGGTTCTGATATTTCATTAAAACATAATAATTTATCTTTTGATGAAAAACAAGCTATTCTTGAACTTCAAAATAACAGGGAAATTGTTATCATTACAGCTGACAAAGGTGGTGCTGTGGTTGTATTAAATTGGGCTGATTATGATAAGGAAGTCATGCGACAACTTAATGACCAAAGATATTACTCGCATATGGTTATTGACCCAACCAATATGTTCAGCAAACAAATTGAGGGGTACTTGCGACAGGCAAGGGATGAGGCTATCATTACTAATGATATCATGAATCAACTTTTAGTTCATGATCCTATTAACCAATACATATACCTTTTGCCAAAAATTCACAAGGATCTTTCTCATCCACCAGGCAGGCCAATTGTATCCGGTAGGGGATACATTACAGAACCCCTTTCATTATTTCTGACCAAGCATCTCAAGCCCTTGTTATCTAATATTCGATCACATCTACAGGATACAACAAACTTCTTACAGATTGTTTCTGGCACACAGCTTGAGCCGGGTTGGTTTCTTTGTTCTTTGGACGTAAGTGCTTTATATACTAATATTCCACACCAGGACGGGCTTAATGCACTAGCTTATTGGCTTGAAGTCTCAAACTTATATAGTTCTGACTTCAATACCTTCTTGGTGGGTTTAGCACAATATGTTCTTACGAGTAACGTTTTTTACTACAAAGAACAATGTTTTTGGCAAACCAAAGGGACAGCTATGGGGGCTTCTTTTGCCCCTATATATGCTGATCTCTTTATGGCTTTTGTTGAGAATCATATAATTTATGATAAAGAAAGAAACACTTTTTTGTCAGAGATTGATATATGGAGACGTTATCTTGATGATGTTTGGTTGGTATGGAGGGGGGATGAAGGCTCTCTAATGGAATTCGTAACTTATTTAAACAACAATGCTTGGGGTCTGCATTTCACTATTAGTTAAGATAGGGAGACCATTACATTCTTGGATGTATTAATCCAGAGGGCTCCTGATCACACCTTATCCACTGAGATATATAGGAAGTTTCCAGAATACAATTCAATCTTGCATGCTTCTAGTTATCATCCACCTCACATAGCACGCAATATTCCTAAGTCACAATTTATACGTGCTAAATGTATTTGTTCAGATGAGATCACTTATTTGAAACATAAATCTGACATAATTACCAGATTTAAATCTCGTGGGTATAGAAGTGGTGATGTAACTATGGCTAGTAACAAGGTTGGTTCTATGAAGAGAATGGACTTACTCACATATAAGACACATGCCAACAAATCATGTCAACCTCTAAGATTTACAACCACATTTGCTCGCAATTCCAACCGCCTTATTCAAAGTGTACGGAGGCATTGGAACATCTTACAATGTGATATTGATATCACCAGCATTATTCCTGATAACTGTCTTTTTTCTTATAGGAAAGGGAAGAATCTTAATTCTTTTTTCAACCATTACAAACATAGGGACAACAATGTGCATGATTTGGTACAAACAACACTGACAGGTGAATGACTACATGGTTGTTTTCCATGTGGACTTTGCAATAATTGCAAATATATCAATAAATCTAAACAATTTTCTAGTCGTAATTGTCCACAAGTTTTTGATTTGAGATTTTTCTCAAATTGTTCTAGTGATTGGATCATCTATTTGGCCTCTTGTAATTGTGGTTAATTTTATGTTGGACAAATGTCCAGACCTCTCAGAATACGTATTTCCGAGCACATCAGTAACATTAAACAAAAGAGGATACACAATGCTCTTTATAAACATACATTAGTACATTCAACCTGCAAGTTTAACTTTATTGTTATTGATATGATTCTAGGGAATAGGGCAAACAAATCTGAATGGCATTCCATATTAAATACAAAAGAAAAGAAATGGATTATTAGACTGGGTGGGTTGTTCCCCCCAGGACTTAATGAACACCTTTAGGTCTAAGCCAATAGGATGTCTGTTTTCTGTATATATACAGCGATTGTATTCCATGATTTTTTTGTACACTGAAGAAGGCTGTGCTTTGCCAGCCGAAACCGGTTTGTGTTTGTTACAATATGCTGTGATTTTGTTCAGCTAATACATTTATTTTATCCAGTCACCGTTTGCTGGCTCTCATTTTTTGTTCCAGTTTTTGACCATGGCATGCCAATACTCGAGCATGTAATGTCTGTGCTGGAACATCTGGTGGGAGTGAGGTGTCAGGCACATGGGCGTAGGCAAGCTACATCACCTGTTGAAGGTCTATGTGAACATGCTACATCACATGCCCACTCCCATAGTGGCAGTAGCAGCAGCAGTGCAGCTGGTGCTGTGCTGTCCACACCAGGACACAGCAGGCCACGTGCACATGGTCCTGGATATTCCAAATTGGACACGGTTCCAGTGGACATGTGTCATCAGACAGTACCCAATCTGGACCTCTGCCTGGTAGTGCCTGTGCAACCCCTGTCAGGCGCAGGTCACGTGGCCTTGGCCAGACACCATGAACTGTAAACCCTGCCCTGTACAGTCTGCAGCTGTCAATAATACCACTGTGTATGCCAGACTTGTGTGCATAGACACACACACACACACACACACACACACACACACACACACACACACACACACACACACACCAGTAACAAATGTAGGACACCTCAACACACACGCATAACACCCACACATGCTCAATGAGATAAAAGGCCCTATACCACACACATGATGTCATCCAATGGTGAAGCCTAGGCTTCTGGCAAGCATTATCACCCTGTGCATATGATGATGCCTGTGCCGCATCCCTGTCATCCACACCATCAGTGCAGGGACATGCTCATATGGTCTGATGCACAGGGTGAACATACTAGGAAGACAATTGTAGATTACCATTGTTGAGTAGTGTTGACAGGCAGCAGACATACCATGCACTGTAGTTTTAGAATGCATTTTGTAGTTTTGACAGTGTGTATCATGTGTAACAACAGTAACTGCATGTTGATCTTGATGTTCTACCTTCCTCTTTCAGGTGTAATTGCATGTGCCGGGGGATGTCAGTGTTTTCAGTTAGTGTCCCATATGTAAATGTAGACTACTCACAGGTCTGTATGACAATACCTGCATGCACATTGTAGTTTCCAATTCACAGTTATAATCTCCCAAGTTTCAAACATGTTTACTGATCTAATGATCCAAGGGCATGATAGCTGTGTAGTAAGCTACTGTGGCCAGAGCTGTCACATCCATAATAGGTGACATCACAGGTATAGTTACCTGGAGCGGGAAGGAGGTAAAAGAGTGGTTTAGCAGATGACAAGGGTAAAGGCCAGTGGAAAAGAGATTTCTCATTGGGAAGCAGTAATACCTGCTCCCATGATAGGATGCAAACACACATACATACTCAGTGACTTACAGACACAGTAACACACTCACACATTCACAGACACAATAACACACACTTGCCAGTGCTGGGATGCGAACCCCTGTCTATGGGCAAATCATCATTACAGTACTATGCAATTACAAGACGCGCCACAAAGATTGCACATGTATAAGTAGTCTGAATGGCCTAAGATCGAAGGATACTAGAATGCGATGAGTGTATGTGGGGAGGGGGGGTTCATCAGTAGGCTTTGTAACAACAAGCCTCACCCCAGGGCATACATGCTTACAGGCTGTTAGAATGCCCTTCTAAGATTGATGACATCAACAGGGATGCTAGATTGCATTGAGTGGATGGGGGGAGGGGGTCTTATCATTTCCCTATGGTAAAATACAGCCTCACTCCAGGGACCAGACAGCCATACATATATACACACACACACACACACACACACACACACACACACACACACACACACACACACACACACACACACACTGTGGCATTCACAAAAATATACACCTATGTCATACACATACATACACTTTACGTGTGAGATTCAAACTCCTGCCTATGTCTTGCTTTCTACACTTCAATCTGTACAGATGTCTACAACAGTGTACAGGAGAGTAAAAAACATTTGGGATGTATTCCCCACCATACGTGACATATATGGACACACACACACCCACACATGCCAATACTGTGAATCAAGCACCTGCCTATCTCATGATAGGTATTACAGAGTTACAGCACTATTGCATGTGCTACAAAACATACTGGCTCTTTCCTTTACCAGCTGTGCTGATATATGCACAATATATGCACAGGGAAGGTGTTACTTGTACAAGTGTCAAGAGGTTTGCCTTCAGTGTCACCCTTACTGCATTCTACATTGTGTGTATTCCCCTTCAATTAACAAAACCATAGCTTAGCAGTTACACAGGTTATTGTAGGAATGGTTGTAACACACCTGTGAGCAATCCTCAGTAATTATTCATCTGTAAAGTAGTCCCACCACTTAGTAGTTATGTCCAAACATCTGTCCATACCTAAGGTACAGCTTACTGTACTTTGAGCATATCACCATATACAGTTGGCAATGTTGATGCTGCATTGCAACTGCATGATGTACTAAGACAGCAGTCACCTTCAAACATCAGACACTGAACACACATCGAATCTAAACACACATCAATACATGTACACATATGCAGTCTCCATCAGTAAGTGGACTAGCAGGTCATGAGGATACATTCCACACCTTCCCCACACCATGTGTGAAACCTAGCTGAGCATTACACCATAATGGATGTTGTTTTCATGTACTGGTAGGACACACAACCACCTTCACTGAGTAGCTAAGTGTACATTTATGACAACAGCACATATCAGCAAGACACACACACTAATATTCCATGTCATGATCCCACAAACTGTTAGTTGACAGTTCCACTGTGAAGCCAGGGCACTGTAATAGTCAACAGTGAGCACATCATATTTGCCACGCACACGTCATATTTGCCACACACACCTCATGATTACTGGAAGAGTTCCAGCAATGTGCTCTGTTTGAGCTAGGCATTACACTTATTCAAGCATGTTTGAGGTCTGTGGCTTGTATTGTGGTAATAAGGTTAATGTCCAGACAGCACACAGCATGCATGGCTTGCAATTGTTGACATGGGGTATATGTAGGAGCTGTGGGTCACACATGGCTGTACATGTCATGGACATATCACCTGTAACTACTCAGGAACATACAGAGCATAGCTGTATTTCCATGAGTCTGTCAATACAGGTTATGTGTGTAGATCCTATGATCCTGTTATTTGGGTATGTTGGTAGGCATTGCATTTGGTGGACATGTCTAATGACATACATGCCACATGGGTTGTTGTATGATATGATAGGTGTCATGGGTGACCAGTAGAGAGGGAATATTACCTCTGTCAACATAGATATCAAACCTTATGTACTTTTAGCATTCGGCAGCCATAGACCTATCTTCCATGTGCATGTGTGTAATGAATGTAGCCACCTGTATGTACAAAGGACAACAACAGCTATGATATTTTCATTTATGTTGTATGAGTGTGGGATGTATATATCCAGGTCAGGTACATCTAGGTCATATCCAACCATGAGGGTGTCGCTTACTGGAGTACAGCAACAGTCAACTGTGTTAATGCTGACAACATCCGAGGGACCCTGGTATATGTACAACTGACCTGGTTACAAACAATGGTATTATTGCATTGCATAACACATTATGCAACTGTGTCAGTACATGGGTACTTTGCCTAGTTGATGTAGGGCTAAGTACAGTCCACCAGTTGAAGGTTATTTGGTGTTGTACCATACTATTTCATACCACATTTATGGATGTGTGTTGGTAGTCTGAGGACATGGTGGTGGATGTATATAAGGATACAACCTAGAATGCAGCTTTTGCCACTGTCACCTGTACCTGACTCATCTGTGATGCATTATGTTGGAATAGTGGTCTTTACTTGTGAGTAGCCTTTATGAATATGTGGACACCACCACCTGGAGTGGTCCATACTAGTGTTATGGCCCACATGTCTGGATCTGAACTATATATTGGTAGTGCTATTGTGCACTACAGAGCCTTCAGCAAGGTGTTCCTCACTGCACAGATGTCAGTATTCCCCATTGTAGGTTCTACATTAAGCAAATGGATTATGATAGCCAAACATCTAGCACTGGTTAGCATAAGCATCCAATGTAATTGTCTTGTAGGTGTCAGGGTGTTACTTCTGTGTTTAAGACATTTGCCTTGGAATGGTACTATATGGGTAAATGCGACCTAAGTATTATCTACACTCCCTTGAATCATGGATGCATGTGATCTGTGGCAAAGGCTTGTCTTCTTTCAGTCATGTCATCCTGGAATGACAGACACTGGACAACCTCATAATTACAGCAGGACATTGGCTCATTGGTTTGGTCAAGCGGTTGCCACTCGTACCATGACAGCACTGCGAGTGGCAGTATTGTGCTTGGTATCAAATGCTACATCTAAGGTGACGGACAGCAGCAGACATTGTGTAGATGACCAATGTCAAATATATTTAGTGGAGCTGTCCTGCTAATAATGACAACTACTAACACAGCCGGGAGAGGTCATCTTGACACCTGCACCTCAGTACCATTAGACAATGGGGCTCATATATTATGCTTGCACATGCCACTGTTCCAAGTATAATGCCACTGTCCACAACCTGATATCAATGTATGCCTTTCAGGGCAGCAATGTGTGTGACACATGCTGTACTTTGCATCCACCTGTGTGTCCCAGTTAACCAATTTTCTGTCACTTCCACACATGCATGATTGTGTATACTTCACATATATATGGCAGTACCTCATGTACATGTATGCATGTGTATCACACAACACAGATGCAGATATATCATTTACGGGCCACATACAGGTATCTGGTAGTAAACCTGTATGATGTGTATATATACTGACAGTTGAGATGTACATAGCTGTAAACCTGTGTGTTTACAATAGGAGTCCATTACAATATGTTCTGTAAATCTAAGTGTATGAGCATGCACACTGTGGCCTTCTGTGGTTTGAATCAGAGTGCATCCCAAACAGCTCTGTGTTACTAAGTGTATGAGTGTACACATTGCCACCTTGTGTCATTTGAGTCAGTGCATCAAAACAAGCCCTTTGTTTCTAAGTGTATGAGCATGCCCGGTATAACCTTGTGTAGTCGTACTCAGAGTGCATCCCAAATGGCCCTGTACTACTAAGTGTATGAGCATGCCCACTGTCACCTTGTGTAATTGGAGTCAATGCACCCAAACAAGTCCTGTGATTCTATGTGTATGAGCATGACCACTGTAACCATATATAGTGATAGTAGTTGTCCATTCCACAGATGGGCATACTCCAGTTTAGGGCTTGTTGTGCTACAGCTATACCTCTCAGGCCTACCTATGTATTACCTGCAGATGGCATGTCTTGTTTGTAAATACAGGTTGTAATGGACTTCTACTTTAAACACACAGGTTTACAGCTATGTACATCTTAACTGTCAGTTTCCCTGTTGATGTCCTCAATCTTTGAAGAGTGTAATCTTTGTGGTGTGTCTTGTAGCTGTGTAGTACTGTATTAGTGATCTGTAGATAGGCAGAAGTTCTGATCCGACCCCTGGCAACTGTGTGTATGTCAGCAAGGGGTTGTATGTGTGAATTTGTGTCTGCATCTTGTCATGACAGTGGGTGTTACTGCTTTCCAAAGAGAAACCACCTTTTGCACTGGCCTTTATCCTTGTCATCTGCTAAACCACCCTTTTCCCCCTCCCCACTGCAAGTAATCAGTCCTGTGATGTCACCCAGCTCAGAAGCAGAATCTTGTATGGGTTCTGTGTCACATACCCCAACTGCATACCACTCTACTAGTTACCTTTACATAGGCAAGACTTGTAAGTACAATACTGGCAAGTGTGTGTGTGTTTGTGTATGTAACTACCCTGTAGCCAGGCATACACATGTGTTATATCTTTTAACATGCTGCACACCATGGTAGTCATCTGCGGTGAGTGGAGTCTACAAATTATTACATAGTTAGGAATATAAAAGAATAGACAGTCAAGAACGATTACTGTTGGGTATGTTATTTTCCTGTGCCACTGTCGAGCAGTGAGACAGAAGTGGTCCTGGGGGTGTATTTCCATACTCATCATTCCCCCACCCAAACTCCACAATCCCCGAGGTATATTTCCTTAGCCATCATTCCCCACCCCAAACTCCACATACACAACAACAACCATCCCTTCTCTGATGGACTGATTAAGATGTAAATGTTATAATACAAGAGTTGCCTCTGTTTTGTGTACACGTCAATTCCTTTGGAACCCTTCTGTGTCACAAAGTGTGTTCAGACATGTTTATATATATGACTATAGCTGTGTCTGTGTATATGCATATATCTATATATATATATATATATATATATATATATGTGTGTGTGTGTGTGTGTGTGTGTGTGTGTGTGTGTGTGTGTGTGTACACATCCCGTAAGTGCATATATATAAATATATATATATTTAGTATTTAGTTATAACAGTTGTAGATATGTAGACTTGTCTATGTTGTTTCATAGAGTACAGTACATTCAAGGGTACTGTACATATGTACACAAAGTGACTGTCCCATTTGTTTTCAGTACTGTGGAATACCTGTAGTAAAATGTGTATTATAAAAACTATCAAAATAGCTACAACCCAGATGGCTTAGTGGTAAGTCCAGTGACCTGGGTGTGCATGGTCCAGGTTTCAAGGCCTGCAACGGTTGTTGATAATGTCATTTAGAACTGAGTAAGATACTTTTAAGCAGTTGTATGTGAGTGTACATGTGTTTTTGCGACACTAAGCAACGGGTACATACAGTTAAAAGACATGTACAACTCGCAGTACACTTGAAATGCCCTTCTTTGGCAATCCTGCTGATGTCACCCACCTAGAAATACACTTCTGAGAGTGCTGTAACCCAGTAATCTCTGTAGCGCGTCCTGTAACTGTGTAATGCTGTAGTGTGATAAGCCAGTTTGGTAGCTGCACTAATCCCACATTTGCCAACTGTGTGTGTGTGTGTCACTGTCTGCCTGAGAAGAGAACAATGCTTTTTAGAGTATGCACACTCCTTACAATTCATATACTCAACTTTGGCAAGGATGCTGATGTCACCCACCTAGAAATACACCTCTCGGACTACTGTAACCCAGTAATCTCTGGAGCATGTCCTGTAACTGTATAATACTGTAGTGTGATAAGCTAGTTTGGTAGATGTTCTAATTCCAAACTTGCCAACTGTGTGTGTCTCTGTCTGCCTGAAGAGGGAACAATGCTTTTTAGAGTATGCACTCCTTGCAATTCATATACTAAACTTTGGCAAGGATGCTGATGTCACCCACCTAGAAATACACCTCTGGGACTGCTGTAACCCAGTAATCTCTATAGTGCATCGGGTAACTGTGTACCGCTGGAGTGTGATTTAGAACTGTGGTAGGATTCCATCCACAACCATGGCAGTAATGTATGTTTTGTGTGTGTTTCAATGTCTGTGTAGGGAGCAATGTATTATAGCCTACTCACTTGCAGGACATTTACAATGCCCTTTTTGGTAATCCTGCTGATGTCATTCCTTGTCAAATACACCTCTGGGGAACAAGTTCCCTAGTACTTCTTCTGGTGCATCCTATAACATCTCCATACAGTAGTGTGATATAGATCTTTTAATGGGTTCTATAACCACACATGTCAGTTGTGGATGTGTTGTGTGTGTCTCACTGACTGTTTTTTGAGCAATGCATTTTGGGCTACTCACTTGCATGAAATTTGAAATTCCCTACTTTGGTAAACCTGCTGATGCCATTCCTTGTGAAATACACCTTTGTGGATAGGGTAGCCCAGTAATCTTCTTAGCACGTGTTATGACTGCGTAATGCTGTAGTGTAATAAACTAGTTAGATAGGAGTTCTATTTCAAAACATGGCAGGTGTGTGTGTGTTTGTCAGTCAGAGCCTGTGTGGAGGTGGCTGTGAGTGTCTAACCACTGGACATGTTGAGGAGTGGATTTTGTAGTTTTCCTATAAGGTGGCCATATTATATGTCACAATGTCCACCTCACAAGGATTACAGATTTCAATCAGCCAAGAGACTGGGTTGGCAAGACATACCCCTACATCTGGCAAAAGGCCTGGTGAACAAATTAACCAATCCTACTATTACCCAGAATACGGTCTGAACCCATGTGTCATACACAAACACACTTGCCTAGAAAATCCTGCTATGTTGCTAGTACTCTGCACATTGTTGACAGGTAGTAAGCATGGTGTGATTGCAGTAGACTGCAGAGGGCATGGCACCCTGTCCACCAGTACAATAAGCACATAATTGTGGGCAATGCAGCTTCACTATGTTCCCCACTGGATGCCTGCAGCATATGTGGTGCCATCAAATGTGATCTACAAAAGACATACAATGCCTTACACACATGCCCTGTATGGACAGATGCCACTGACACCAGGGAATACCTGTGTCATGCTATCAATGCAGGTGCAGGGTCAACCTGTTGTCTATTAGTAGGTCCTGCCACACCAGGCCAGGATTGGCACATCTGATGATGACAGTCTGTGTTCATAATATGTGCCAGGCAAACCAGGTACACTTAAGCATGTCACTGTACATTAATGTGGGACATGCACATCCCAGGCAATGCCCATGTCAAAGACTATCAAACACAGACATGGCATGCATTGCAAAGCAATGGCCACACACAATAGTAACCAGGATGACAGGACGGTTAATACAATACCCATCTGTGTGGGACATTGCAGACACTACACCCCTGAACCACACTGCAGACCATTGTCATGTGGCCTGATGCCAAGGATTAGCCCTCACCCAGCCTTGTATAGCCATCTTGCACAGCCAACCACTACCCACCCATGAAGCAATGCACACATGCATGCCAGTACTGGCACCTTGTGTCTGCATGTGGGGTATGATGTTCCCAACCACAGTCACACCCAATATAACTCCCATTGGCATACTGACTGATGTCAGACACATTCACATACCCTAGCCTATAGAACCTCAGGATAACCCCTGTGGTGCATGTAATACCTGTGCATTACTGTAGTGTGGCAAACTAAGTAGTTAGGAAGTGTATTTGTGAGTCTGCCTAAGTGTGCCAATGTGTCTGAGTCCCTTAGAGAGTGTGGTTGTGTTGACGATGGCATCTGTTCATGTGGACAGCCATGTGTGCTACACCTAATGTATGTCTACTATATCTCTGTTGCAGATGTCGCTCACCAGCACACATATATGTTCTTATAGCACACCAACATGTCAGCTATGTGCCACATGGAGTAACTGCATGCACTTGTAATAGTAATGGTTAGTCAGTCAGGGGTTTGAATCCCTGTACTGGTAGGTGTGTGATAGAAGATGCTTAGGTTTTAGTCTCCCAGCCCTTCTCTGATGTACTTTGCCTCTGTCTGTCCCTCCCACACACTCTCTGGTGGGTGTGGAGATGTATACCTGCTCAGCAGCAGCTTGTGTTTTGTAAGTGATGGTCATGATCAGGTGATGGCCTCTGCACATATTGCAGTCCTCCTGTAGCTGATTGCATGTGGAACAGCTATGGTGACATTCCCATAGCCAATTGCATGGAAACACAGTGCAATATCTAGGAACATCATGTTGGTGTTTGCCCATGACAGTCGCTGTGAGTGGAACCTGGATCTGGTGTTTGGTAACAGAATCACAGATGAAATCTGGATATTCCCCAAACAACATACACAGTGGAAAATAGCCTAAAGACAGGAGGGTGATGTGCCAGACATGACTACAGCATGTAAGTGTAGCTATGCTTCATTCAGACTAATGCCAGTTTAACAGGTGGTGTGTGGTAATGGCTAATCTGCATGTTTTAATAACTAACAAGAAAACCCCCATCTGTATGGCCATCTGTGGACTGGTCAGTGTGTGGAACCATTTGTTTCTTGTGTTACTCACAGAACACATATCTGTGAACTGCAGAAGCATAGTGTGAGGATTGCAGTCAGTTCACGGTGACAGTGATGAGAGTTACTGCCATCATATCCCTGATTGGACATATGTCACATGGAACAGTGGTATGACAGTCACTGTCTGAGGTTATCACAGTGACATACCAATAATGAGCCACTGTTCATAGTTACAGTCGCAAGTCATCTATGCTTTGGACAGATGTCATGCAGTATATATGCATGTGTTGTACTCCATCTGCAAATGTATGACATCTGTTGTCTTGGGTTGATGGTAATATCTATGCATGCTGTTATAAGTAATCCTGAATGCTGTTGACTATTACTAAGCCTTACCTGTGTTAAAACTGCAACACCATAGGCTGTATGGGATTGGAGGTCCCGGTGGAACTACCTGTCCCACTTCAGCAGGCCATGGCACCAGGCACCAGCACATCTGGGGCCCAGCCTTGGACCTCCACCTCTGTTGGCTTTGCATCACCTACTGGTGGAACTGCCACTGAGGATGGGGCTTGCCCCCCCCTGGGAGCAGGTCCAGACAGGAACCTGTCAGCCATCGTACAGTCCAGGCTGTGGTGTGTAGGGGGCTTAATAAAGGGTTTTGAGGCCAGCTATGCCAGATTGAGGGCAGTCTAGCACATTTAGAGGGTGAGCCTGCCCCTCCTAGACATCCCCCAGCACAGCCACTTTTGCAGCTGTAAAGGTGCAGTGGTGGCTGCCCATGGGTGGGGACCTCCGTCCCACTGTTTCCATTTGGGGGTCATGGGCTTGTGACTGCCAAACACCCCTCCCCGTCCAAGGTGTATCCCCCCACATGTCATATACTGCCCCTGTATGCTGTCTTGTCTGTCTTGTCTGTCATCCTACCCAACCTATCCTCCATGAGCATACCTACTCTACTTCTCCAACATCCCACTCTTACCTTATGAAAACAGAAACAAAAGGCCAATCTGTTCCCAGAAAAACTTTTTCCCCATACATAGCTGTCCATTTCACACACGTGTCCACTGGACACATGTAACCTTTTTAATTTACATCACAACATACCACTGTTGTCCTCACCCCTCTCTCAGGCACACAATCCTGGTATGCACATGACTCCTAAATATTCCAGATACACATGATGCAGATGACCCCATTGTACACACAACACTACCAGTCCCTCTATGGTTACCCCATTTAACTTTTTAATAATGATGATGATGCTGCACACAGCACCTTGAAAGAATACTGTTCTCACATAATGATTGGACAGGAACTGTTTTGTTAATGTAAATAAAATGCTTAAAGTAATGTATTTGGGCAATGTACAAATGTTTGCATGTATTAATGACACATGTCTGTCTGAGGGAGTCTTGATATTACATAGGACAACACCACTACATAATACAGCTGGTGTTTCCCTTTTCATTCTTATTTACTGCTTTGTTGTCATATAGTATGTTCTTGATATATCTGTATATATCTATATCTGTGTATGTATGGGTATATATATATATATATATATATATATATGTGTATATATATATATATATATATATATATATATATATGGACATAAACACACACAAATACATCTACATAATGAAATACATTTCCTATACTGTTGAATGAATGTGTTGGATGATATGTTTGTGATAACATCCAATGTCTGTATCTGCCATGGCTTAGTGGTAAATTGTATTGGCTGTAGTCTGCAGGGTGCTAGTTTCAAGCCTTGCAGAGGCTGTTTATTTTGTGCTGTACAGAACAAAGGCCGCTGGATACGGAGTGATTAAGGTGCTTTTAAACAGACATGCATAGGTTTGCGCGACGGTAAGCAGTGGTTACTTTTTGTTACAGTTCCTTACACTCAGTTACCTTCTTGATTGCTTAACCTGTGTAGGCAGTGCTTACCCCGGTGCAAACAGGTTGAAACCCACTCACTGCTGCTTAAAAGTACTTGCTACCATTTACCCCGCGCTAATTTCTTTAAAAGAAAAGAAAAAAGGGGTGATAGGAAAGTGATGAAAAAGGGGCACAAAGAGGGAAAGACGGTAGGCAGGGAAGCTAAGGATTTGCAGGAAGGGTGTAGGGAAGGTCCATAGCTGTCCATTTCTTCTACAGCAATGACTGTGCATATGCAATAAATTTGGTGGTACATTTGGACACTCACAACCCTGAGAGAAGGGTGAGGACAACAATAGTATGTTGAGATACCAATTAGAAACATTTACATGTGTCCAGTGGACACATGTGTGAAATGGACAGCTATATATGGAGCATGTTTTTTTGTGGGAACAGATTGCCCTTTTTTTCTTTTATGTTTAGGTGAGGGTGGGATGTTGGGGAAGGAGAGTAAGTACAATCATGGAGTATAGGTTGGGTAGGATGACAAACAAGACAAACAAGACATGTACAGGGGCAGCATATGACACATGGGGGAAACACCTTGGATGAGGAGGGGTGTTTGGAAGTCGCAAGCCCATGAGCCCACAAATGGATACAGTGGGACTGAGGTCCCCATCCATGAGCAGTCACCACTGCACCTTCACAGCCCAGAAGGTGGCTGTGCTGGGGGCTGTCTACGAGGGGCAGGCTCACCCTCTAGTTGAGCCACTAGGCCCTCAGGCTGGCATAGGCGGTCTTGAATCTCCCTGTCGAGCTCCCTACGCACCACGGCACGGACCGTACCGCGGGTGACATGTTCCTGTCGGCTCCCACTCCCGGGGGGCCGAGCCCCATCCCCTGCAGTGGTTCCACCCGAAGGTGGTGCAGGGCCAACGAACGAGGAGGTCCCAGGCTGGGTGCCATGGCCAGCTGAGGTGGGACAGGTGGGTCCGCTGGGACCGACCTTCCCATCTGAGGTATGTTGTAGCATGTTTAAGGCAGATATGGGTTAGTAACAGTTAACAGCATTCACGATTAGTTATAACAGCAAGCATAGGTATTCCCATTACCCAGGGCACCAGATATAAAATAGTTGCAGAGCAGACAGAACACAAGCATATATGGGTAAACAGTGGCCAATACAACAACATGCATGTTTCATTGATGGCAACAGGACACCAATATGGAAGTATTTTAACATGGCACATGCATAGAAACAGATGTAAATATTTATAAACCAATAGGACATATGTCCCAACAAAGGTTAGGAGTGTAGACATACCAAATGAGTTGTGTAAATCAGTTATTTTTGCACATGTGGTAGGGGTGAGAGAGAGAGAGTTCAATTAACAACTAATAAATCCTTGTAGTTTCCACAACATTCGTAGTCACTGCAGTGGTCTGTCCCTTACATGTATTATTACACTACCCAATGGCGTTATATTGTACAATGGTATGTTTGTAGATTAGTATGTACGGGACCTGTGTCTTACGTACAGGATTGACAAGATGCAGGTGTTAATGCAACATGTTTTGAGACTGCTGTCATACACTTTGGGTGAGATGCTGGGATGACAGGTATGTTTGCATGTACATTCTCTGACTAAGTACAGGTCTGACTATCAGTTATATGTCATTAACAGCTGCCTACATTTCTTGGATCATCACACTAATTTGTCAGGGGAACAGGGCAATAGGCAGGTGATGTGGGCCATTTATCAGGACATACTGGGCAGATTGGAACAGTTGAGGGGTATGAATATGCATACCACTTTCTATTTGAACATTCTAGCAAACTCTGTACAGTTGTTAAGTGTATATATGCATACAGCTTTCTCTCTGAACATTCTAATAAACTGTGTGCAGTTGTGTGGAATGTTTATGCATACAACTTACTGGCGCTCCTGGGATACAAAGCCCTGCTGTGTGACAAAAGCATTACAGTTAAGATCACTGTACACTATGCTATCAGGCAATTGTTGTAAGGCTTTGCAATGTATTTAGTCTAATATGACTGACCTGTTTGCACTTCCAACATTGTTATACAGCACTTCATACACATTTTATCTGCATACCACAGTGTGGGTAGCACTGCTTACTACAACAGTACTGTTTAATAACTGTAACAGTACAACAACATATGACTGCAGAGTAAACAGAAGCAATGCAGGGGTTACACCTTTATTCGCAGCATATTACACAATTCTGTATACTGGTACAGCACTTTCTGTGGCTCTTACATTTATTTGTTATGACAGTACATGCAGGCTATTTACTAACCTGCCTCGCGATGCATCCTTTGCAGCCTAACATCATAGTCTTGCTGGTTCGCAGCATGCTCATCTGCAGCTGTCAGAGAAGTACAGTGATATTTAGCCATACCTATCAATAGTATACACAAGCTAGGCAATTATTAACTACGTAGTGGAAGGAGAACTTACTCAGTTCTAGGGCATTCTACATCTGCCTTGTTTCCTGGATCCACTGTTCCAGGACATCCCCCCTCCACCGCTTCAGGTTTGCATGGTGGTGCCTGACATGCTCACCAGTCCGGGGGATACCTGTGGCACTAGTGAGGTCATGGGTGAGACTGTCCCAGGCCTCCATTTTGTACTGCGAGCCCTGGTACTGGCCCTGTAGTAAGCTCCTGTCATGGTGCTTTACCAGGAGCCATACCATGAATTTGGACTCCTGGATGCCCCAGCGCTGTGATCTAAAGCGATTGCCTTCTCTCACTCCAGCCATTCTGCCTGCAGGGGGACGCTGCAAACAGTTATGAGCCATATTCCCACCTCTTCAGTTTAACTAGGGCTGGATTCCAGCACTTTTCCGTAATTGGCCGATTTTGAAAAGGCTAAGCTATGTCTTATCCATTACAGGTTATATATGTGTCTGGTATCCGTGCTTCATGTGTACGTACACTGTATGGGCTCCTGGGGACTTCATAACTTTATTACAGTGACACCTCGACTCTGTGTTTACCTCAATACTCCAATTCACATATTTATGGTCTGTGGCAGGTAATAGAACATTACACTGTACATAGATTCAGTTCACATGTTTGATTTAATTTCCCTGTGGTGAGGATTAGTTTGCTGATACCTCCTTTATATGTATTGCTATCATGATGTAGTGGTTAACTACTGTGATGTACAGGGTCCTGAGTTCTAGCCCTGCAGAGGCTGTTTATTTTGTTGCTGACCAGAACACGAGCTGTTGGGTACAGAGTGATTAAGGCACTTTAAAGCAGTTGTGAGCAGGTGTGCATGGGTTTGCATGGAGCTAAGCAATGCTAACCTCTGGTTACAGGTTCTTACACTCAGTTAGCCTCTACATTGCTTCACCAGTGTAGTACTTGCAGACCGGTGGCCAAACAGGCTTACACCCACTTGCTCCCTCACTTGCAAATGCACTGCATTTGGTGATTGCATCAGACACTCACACCCCTGGGTGGGGGTGAGGACTACAATAATACCTTGTGATGCCTATTACATCGGCTTACATGCCTACAGTGGGGTGTTGTGACCATGTGTTCATAGGTGTTGTGTAGTGGGTTATGCAATGACAAATATGGTTATACTGTACTTAGCCATAGAAATTGGACTGTGTGGTGGGACCCATATCAGGAATGGCTGTCCATTAGGCGTAAGCATGCCGGTCGACTGTACAGAATCCATGGCCTGTCCAGAGTTTGCTTCATAATATTGGCATGTTCCTCTTACAATCTGCACCTGTCTGGAAAATACCTGGGAACTGACACCATTAAATGCAGACAAGTAATTGGGTTTAGGACCCCACATCCTTCAGCCGAGTGATGCTAATGCATAACCTATTATTCTGTCAGCTTTCTAAGGTTGTAAGTGGAATATGTGTTTCCTGTCCTTATTTGTTCCCTCAACGGTTTATGTTCTGTCCTGTTGTTTTTGCTCTTAGTGGTTGAGAGGTATGAGCGTAAGCTCTGCCCATTTCAGAATATTACTTACATCCCCAGGGCAGCCCTAATACAACTGCACGCCTAGGCCATAATGGCATACCCATAGTTTCCCCACTTGCCCCTCCTCTACAGCACTCATCCTTACTGTGGGTGCAGGTGGGGGGTCTAACCACACCACTACACACTGCCCACTCTCCACGTGTCAGGACCCATGTCATACGTTGTGTCGACCCATGGGTCATCAGGCTTACACAACCTACTGGTCCGTGTATGTATGCAGCCTGGTTGGATGAATCATTGCAGGGACTGACTCTGATGATCATTAATTTTTGGGGTGTCCCACAGGGGACATTGATGTATTTGTTTCAAGATAAGACCTGGCGGGTCTCCCCCCACTGGTAGTATTCTGCCTGTGGACTGGGAAGCAGTGGTGTGTTTACTTGTATCGTGTGTTTGTATGTTTCACCTGTCTAGGTGGGGGTGGTTGATGCTACGTGTTACACGTTTGTTGATTGGACCCCTCACCCCATTTGCATGGCCTGTGAACATATGTAATTCGTAACTGCTGTATCATATCCTAGCTATTTACATGTGTATTCTTCCACACACACACACACACACACACACACACATATATATATAATATATATATATATATATGTATATATATATATATATATATATATATATATATATATATGTATATATATATTACTATATACAGATATATCTGTATATGTATGCATACATGTATATATTTATATATTGCTGTCTATGTATATCTAACAACATATGGGTGTATGGGTTTCTACATATGTGTATATCTATATGTGGGTATGTATATGTATTCCGTCTCTGTATGTATACATTTGTACTATGGAGAGGTATATCTCCATGTAGCTATGGGTAGATATACACACACATTCCTCTACATATATACATCTACATCTGGTTATTCCATTCTTTTCCATATAGATTAGACTTTGCTGCAGTGGGACTCGTAGCGGGTGTGGCTGCACGTTGGGTGACGCCTCTGCCCAATGAACACTTTTGCTCACATCCCTGGGGCTGTCCGTGTAGACCCTCATCAGCCAATACCTGCACATCTAGACTGATAACTAGCTACCCATAGTTCTCCCACCCGCACCTCCTCTACAGCACCCATCCTTCCTCTGTGTGAAGGTCGGGTCTGAACACACCACTACACACTACCCACTCTCCACTTCACGGGACCCATGTCATACGTTGTCTCGAACCATGGGTCATCAGGCTTTCCCACCCTTGTATTCTGGGTATGTACCCACCCCAGCCAGAATGGCCGTTTTATCACCTTCCTTTGGTTATATGTCAATTTTTGGGGCATTCCGCAAGGGACGCTCCTGTCTGTGTTCCAAGATTAGATTTCATGGGTGCACTCTGTACCCCACCTGGTTCTAGCCTGCCTGTGGTCTGAGGAGCAGTAGACTATTTACATTGTTTGTGGGTTTGTGTGCATGTTTCAGCTGTCCGGCTGGGGGGGGGGGGGTCATGCTACATGTTACATGTTTCCTGCTTGGGCCCCTCACTTCCATTGGCATAGCCTGTGAACATATGTCATTCTTGTGTGCTGTTTCCTATCATAGCTGTATATCTGTGTATATCTACGCACACACACACACACACACACACACACACACTCACACTCACACACACACACACACACACATATATATATATATATATATATATATATATATATATATATATATATATATATATATATATAAAATAAAACTTCAACGTAATAACTAGAAGAAAACAAATAAAATTAAATAAAAATAAAAATGCAAATAAAAGTCAGAGAGCCAATAATTAGCACTTTCATCCAGGTTTAATGTGCTGCTTCATTTGCATATATACCCATATATCCATGTTTCCTAGTTCCCCAAACACCCACCCCAACACTTTACTGGCACAGCAGTCATCCATTCTCCAGTTGGATATACGGTGTATCCACACCACTACACATTGGCCACTCCCTACTCCTGTAGACCCATCCCATGGGTTGACTTACTCCACGTATCCTCAAAAATCCCAAACTTTTAGTCCACAAACAGTGATGAAATGAGTGACCAATAGGACACTATTCACAATGTTTGGGTTGTCCCACCTAGGACACATGTCTTTATTTCAAGATTAGACTCTATACTTCATTACATCATTACTCCCGTTAACAAGACACTACAATAAATTAATAACTATGACTATGTGGTAACGCACATGTTACACATGAGAGCTAGTAATGTATGAGTTTGGCGACATTATATTACAAATAGGACCGGTTTAGTGATTGGCATTGCCGTAGCAGGCAGATCACAGGAATGATTCCACTATTTCATAGTGAGAAAGTCCTCACAATTTATTTTTTGAAAACAGCACTGACTTCGGACAAAGTACACACTTCTGCATTTTTGCAAATTCGTCCCTTCCCTCTTATGCACAGCCTATTATTCTATCTACTGTCGAGGTTTGTAGGGGCACTTTCATGTTATTTATGTCTGCAAAAGGAATGCATGTGTTACAGGGAATGTACTTCTACATATACATGTATGCATGTGTGTATGCATATATACTTATAACAAACTCACTGACCTCCACGAGGCGGTCCAATTAGAGCCAGGCCATCCAACCCTGACACGCCTGGATCCATAATTTCATACTTATGGTTCCTCCACCCCATCCAAGTTCGACATACACGCAAACCATCCATTCTCCGGTTGCTATCACAGCCATGACACACGTCCACACATTGCCTCTCCCCAGCATTAGGGGCCCTACATGTATGTTGCCCCAACCTATGTATCATCAGGCTCTCCCACCATTTGGTCCTTGAACATACCTGCCCTTGCTTGTGTAATGGTCGGAAGTCCACACCGCCTAGCAATTTTTGAGTAGTTCCACCAGGGACTACCCTGTGATTGTTTGTAAAGTAGACTTCGCAGATCGACAATGTCACTCCTACTGGTAGTGTCCTATCTGTGGTGTGAGTAGCAGTGATTTGCTCACCCCTGCCCAGCTTGATATGACATAAGCTGACAGCATTAAATAATACTGGGATTGCTGTTGATTCCCTTCTCATTCTTTTTGTATGCTTTATTGTCACAACGTTCATTCTTCATATACATATATATATATATATATATATATATATATATATATATATATATATATACATATATATATATATATATATATATATATATATATCTTATATATCTGTACATAAACATACACATACATCTACATAATTATATACATTTACTATGCTGTTGCATAACTGTGCTGGATGCTATGTTTGTGATAACATCAGATTTATGTATATCTGCCATGGCTTAGTGGTAAATCACATTGGCTGTGGTGTGCAGGGTCCTGGGTTTGCCTTTGCAGAGGCCATTTATTTTGTTGCTGCCAGAACAAGGGCCATTGGATACAGAGTGATTAAATCACTTTTAAGCAGTTGTGAGTGGGTGTGTGCGTGTTTGCGCAATGGTAGGCTGTGCTCTCTTCCAATTATAGTTTGTTAAATTTGGTTAGCTTCTACTATGCTTAATGTGTGTGGGCACTGCTTACACCTGCGCAAATGCACTTAGACTTGCTTACTGGTACTTATATATGTTTACTACTGCTTATTTGTGCTTACACCTGCTTACTGGTACCTTATTCATTATGACACTACCACTTTGATTGAATGACATTAGTTAAACATTTCATGCAGTACTGCGGTTCACATTTATATGTTATTATGTAGGTTATACAGTAAAAGGATGTATAAATATGTTCATATACACATTCCACATGATATGTGTTATAGTGGGACTTAAACCATGCATGCCTGTAAGGTAGGCAGATGCTCTAACCACTACACTATTGACGTTAACATTAATTCCGCATGTTATTTTCTATTTGGATGATTTTGATGTGTAAGCTATGCTAAGCAGAGGCCAACGACATGCAAAATGGCTGCGCTTCGCTTACACTTTCTATAATGAAGCAATACAAATGTAAAATAGGGACATGGGGAATCTAATCGTGATAGTTCTAGGGATGGGGCTCAACATTCCACTACGTGCTTGTATGTTTACTACTTTGATTTTATTTCAGTGTTCATGGACACTCTTGTTTGCTTAGCATACATTTCAGTATCCACAGACACTGAATTAATTGCTTACTATTAGAGGCGGGTTCTAATAGTAAACATTGTAGGTTGTGCAACTGTGGGGGCATGCTTAAGCCTCCGTAGAGCACTTAAATATGCCCCCTGCGCTCGCACACTTTTCCTGTGCACGTCGAGGGTGTGGCAGCATGCCCTCATAAATATTCATATGGTGCTGCAGCACCATCTGTAAGGAGGACGCTCGGCGCAAGGCTAAAATCATCCTTGCATCGAGCTTCATAAATCCTGAGGGGTGTCTTATTTCCTTCTCAACTTTAGACTCAAAATTTCTAAGTTAGGGGTATATGGGAGGGTTAAAAAAACTTTCCCTTTTAAGATTTTGTGTTCCAGCACTTGTGTTTTGATCACAAAACATAATTTCCAAGTTCATTTTTCTTATAAATAATTTTAAATCAAGAATGTACTTAGAAATATCACTCTTAACATGAGGCACAAATTTAAACCCCTTAGATAAAAGTTTAAAAACCACAGCTGTTAATTCAAAGTCCGAATAGTTAAAAATATTAAAATTTTCATAACTGTGTTTATGGTGGTGCTATTGCCTTAGATAAACACATATATAAGCTATGATATTTATTGGTTCACATGCGTTATTTTATATATAATATACATTTTTATACAAGTTTTATATGTATTTATATTGGTATGAGTAATATTAATTATGTGTATTAATATATTATATGTAATTCAGTATTCACAAATAATTGTGGTGTTATTTTAAATGTTTTATGTTTATGTATGAATATTTATGAAGCTTAGATATTGATTGGTGGGTTTTTAATTAATTGGATTATTTAAGACAGTTGAGGAAATGTTTGTATTTCTGATGAAGTCTGTTTGGAGATGAAAATGTGTGAAAAGTTGTAGCGTTAATTCTAATAAAAGGCTGACTTTATCCTAAACTTTGAGCTCTTCACTGCACCTTTTGATTAGTTACTTGTAACGTTGTCATACTAAAATATATATTGTTTTCGTTTTTTCATTGTGTCTGGCATGTTCAGCATTGAAAGGCAACCTGACAGGGATGATTCCATAGATGTCAGTGTTTACAGGTTCCCATGGACTTACATATGTGTGACTCAACATGTTAAGGTGCTGATGTCTTACTGTTATGCTATCAATGGGTTCAGTACCCCCTTTAGAAGAGTTTTTATTCTGCAAGAGTGTGATACAAACCATTAGTTTGCATCTCAGAAAGAGCATACCTTAGGTTATTGCTGTAGCACAGCTTGTAAATGCACTATCTTTTAGATTACTGGTGCTTAAGGGTATGAGTTGAAATCTCTGAGGGGTTGTACTCTAACATAACATTGTTACAAGGGGTGGGTGTTTCATAACCTTTGCATTATAGTACAAATAAAATAGTCTGCCTCCAATTATGTTTTACTTACATTTTTAACTGCATTTGTACTTTTCTGTCCCCCATTGTCTTTCTCACTAAACTTTTCATTATATACACTTTTTTAAATTTTGTTTCACTTCATTTGTTTTAAATTTATGTGCAGCAAGATCCAGGTCAACATATAAGTCACTGAGCATGTGCAAGATCAGTGCCATTTTGTATAGTCAATCAGACTGAATGCAGGCATGAATGGCGATGCACATGCGAGTGTGTCTGAAGTAGTGAGTCAGTCAGTTAGCTTAAATATATGTTCCAGTTACAGCTCCTACTGTGTTTATGCACAATAAATGTCTTGAACCCATCGCAGTGCCTCAACGTCTTATTTAAATACAACAGATGTGCAACATGGTGTTAGAATGGGATATGAAGTTGAAGCAACTCACAAACCATGAGGCATGCAGTTAGAAGTGGAGGAATATACAGGAGCCAACTCGCAAACAGGTTAGCGGTTATTCAAAGGTACTTAAACTCGTTTAAATGATTTTTCAGTCAACGAATAAGTGGCAAAGCATTCAAAAGGTTCTAAATAATTACCAAGACAAATGAAATGTGCAAAATTGCGACATACTGATAAAAGTATTTGAAATAAATACAAAAGTATTAAAAATTATTTCAAAAGTGTTAAAATGCACAAAAAGGCTAAAACGACCATATTTTTTGCAATGTACTACTTATTTGCATTAACTAAAACTTTTTGAAGAATCCAAAGTTTCTGGAATGTTCACAGTGTTTGCAGTGTTATAGTGAAGCCTTTTCAGGAGGTTGCTGTGCATTTGAGCATAATTACAAGTAGGTGGTCTATGGTTATATTTAAATGTATTTTGTTGTTATGGCAGAGGGATTTCGTAGGCCTGGACCTCTGGTGTTTGATAATAATATTGCTGAGAATTGGCAAGTGTTTCAGCAATAATATGGTATTTTCATACAGGCTGCATTTCCTGATAAAGATGCACGTATAAAGGCATTCATGCATTTTAATTTAGCTGGCTTGCAAGTCAGTGTAAGGGAACATTCATTTGTGAATGCACCTGCCGTGTATGCATGGGAGGGAAGAACCGCCTTACTGTGATACCGGCTGAAACGTGGGAAGACCCTGAGTGCTTAAAATATAAATTTAGAGAAATGTGTAACCCTCAAATGAATATTACAATTGAAAGGCACATGTTTTACACAATAAATCAAAAGGCAGGTGAAACTATAGCAGCATATATTATCGAGTTAAGAAATAAAGAAAAAACGAGCAGATTTTGTGATCTGAGAGATGAGTTGATTAAAGACAGGCTTGTGTGTGGTGTTAATGATGCAGTGAGAAAGATTTTGCTTTGAGATAGTGATTTAATGTTGAGCAAAGCCATTGAGATTTGTCAAATATATGAGCTTACAGAAAAACATACAAATATGCTTATGAAAGAGAAAAGCATGCATGCAGTATCTGCCAGTGCAAATGTTGATAGTATACAACATGAGGTTAGGTGGAAAAAGAAGTGTAAACTGAAAGGTGTGGCAGCAAACCTCATTGCTAACTGTTGTAATTGTGCAGGAAGTCAGGGACCTAAAAGAGAAAAGCGCTTAGCTTTTGGTCAGAAATGTCATACATGCAAAATGTGGAATCATTTCAAGAGGCGTTGCAAGTCTAAAGTGGCACATACATTTATTGAAAGAGAGCATTCAAAGAAGCAAGTCGATCAGACAGAGAGCTGTGAGAAAACTTTTTATGTTGATGGCTGTAGAATATGTATGTGTGTTGTACCTTTAAAAACATTTCCAAGGTCAGCACATGCATACAAATAGCCAGCACGTGCTAGCTCCAGTGCCATTTTGAGAGTGCAGCCAGAGAGTGAGCATGTATGAGAGAAATAGTCAGTTTGTTTATAAGTTTATATAAGTTAAAATTATTTGTCTCAATCCTGATGTGTTTATAGATAATAAAGCTGCTTGAACAAAACCCACACATGTTCATCTATTTCATCCTGGCTGGAAGAATGACATGGTGTCAGAACTGGGATTCCAGAGGCTGCTTTTCAGAGATTTGAGGTGCAGAATCCACTGTGAAGGTAAAATAAAAGAAACAAGAGCAAAAAAGGGCCAGAAACAAGCTAAAGGTAATAAAAACTGCAAGAACAATTATTTTATTAAAAAAGATAAAACAGCATTACAAGTGCACAGAAAGCATTACTAAACAAATAGCACAGAAATGTTTATTAATTATGTGAAATGATTAAAATTAAGATGTTTGATAAAATAATTATCAGAAAAGTGCATAAGAGGTTCAGAGTTTCCTCAGAATTGCAAAACTAGCATGTTTAGAGTAAAATGAACGCAAGAAAAGAGATTACATGGGCAAAACAAATATAATAAAAGGCAAAAAGGGCATACTAAACATAAACAAAGCAAAACGACTGCATATTTTGGGCAAGTTACAGTGTTTTGGCACAAATAGTTATTTCACATTGATTAAAGCTCTGAATAGCATAACTAGAGTTATTCAAATCATCGTAAAGCATGTAAAGGGGCTTACAGTGTATGTTTATTACTGTGCATTTATTCTGAAGAGTTTATTGTGTGCAAACTGCAACTATTTCATGAAGTGCATTCAAAATATAGCCATTTCGAAGTGTCTTGTGCTCTGTCTGTCTACTCATGAAAGGCCACCATTAAAGAGTGTTTCTTGCACTGTAAGGAGTTATTTAGCAATGTACAGCCATTTTGGAAGTGTTTCAGTGTGCTGTGTACTGTTTATTCGCAATGTGCAGTTACTTTTAAATGTTTCTTATTCTGAGCTTCTTCAACTGCCCAGTTTAGTTACACAGTACATTTACTTTGAAATGTTTCTTACACTGATAAGAGGTGGTTTCTCGAAGTACAATAATTTCAGGAGTGTTCTTGTGCCACGGAGACTTATTTCACAGTGTTTTGCAAAGTATTACGCAGAGTTCACTTACTCAGAGGATTATTGTGCTATTTGTCATAGTTACAAGTACTGGCATAAATTTCTGGCATATATATATGTATGTGTGGGTTAGTGCAGTTACAGGTGAACTTGGATTTCATTGTGTTGTACTGTAATTTATTGGCATGGCAGATAGATTTTGAAAACCATCACCACTTGTATTTGATCGGAATACTGCAGAGAACTGAAGAATATTTTAGCAAGAGTACACTATTTTCATACAAGCAGCTTAATCAGATAAAGATGCATGCACCGGAGTATTCATTTTGCTAAAACTAGCAGTGCCAAAGGCCATGGATAGAGAGCATTCATTTGTGTATGCACCAACAGTGTATGAAGGTAAAAGTGAAAATTGTTATATTGTTGTTCAAGCTGAATCAAGGGAAGATCCTGAGTGCTTGAAGCATAAATTCAGAAAAATGTGCAACCCCCACACAAATGCTACATTGGAAAGGCATTTGCTTTACACAAGAGACCAAAGGCCAGGAGAAACATTTGCAGCTTATATTACTGAATTGAGAAACAAAGGTAAAACTTGCAGGTCTATCTTATATAATCAAAGTTTTATAACTTTGAATAACATAAGGTCGACATCAAATGGTCGAAGTTATAAAACTAAGAGTTGTAGGCAGGGGGACAAGCCCCCCTGCACACCCCTCCGCTCTTTAAATGTACCAACTCCGAGACCGCACTATAATGCGGTAAAGGGAAGATTTCCCTTTACTGCATTGTAGTGCGATCTTGGAGTTGGCCCCCATGTGGGGGGTGCTTTAATCTGTCAGGTTACTTTTTTTTTTTTTTTTTTTTTTATGTTCGAAGTTTTATAACTTCGACCATATGGTGTCGATCATATGGTATTCGAAGTTATAAACCTTTGCTTATATAATATAAACCCAAAACTTGCATGTTTGTTGATTTAAAAGATGAGCTCATGAAGGACAGGTGTGTGTGTGGTATTAATAGTGCTGCTGTGAGAAAGATTTTGCTTTGTGACAGAGATATAACATTGAGCAAAGCTATCGAGATTTGTCAGCTCCATGACGTTAAAGAAAGGCACACAAGTATGCTACAAGTGAAAACAGCTTGGTTTCAGCAGGCTCCAAAGCAAATGTAGACAGCATGCAGCATGTGGCAAGCAGAAACAAGCCTAGGCACATGGCAGCTGCAGCCCCTGCAGGTGTGGCAGGGAAGTGGCAAGCAGAAACAAGCCTAGGCACATGGCAGCTGCAGCCCCTGCAGGTGTGGCAGGGAAACCACATGGCTTTCTAGCAAATTCTAAGACTACTAAACCAACAAACAGATTATCAGAACAAATTGGAAAATTTTGAAGAGCAGTGAAGAAGTACTAGAAGCAGTTGGTAATGGTCCACACTTTCTGTACAAAAAGGGAAAGAGTTTTAAAAACTTTTTCCAAAGCAGTTTGAATCCCAGGTCTTTTAGTACAAGAGGCAGGATGAAAAAATGTTTGGCATGCAATTTCTGTGATTTAATTTATGAAGGAGTCAGTGAAAATGTTATTAATGATGTAAAAATATATGTCAACAAGGTTTACACATGCAAACCAAAGTTTGTTGTTTATCTAATTGTATGTCAGTCTTGCAATGCATTCTATGTTGGCCATACTAGTAGGGAGCTGTTCAAAAGAATGTATGAACACAAAAGAGCTGTGGAAACTGACAATGAAGCTAATGCTTTCAGTAAACATTATAAAATGGGGCGGTTGTAAAACCAAATTTAAATTTTTGGTTTTGGGAAATATTGCTGACTATGAGATCAAGTTGAATGCTGAGGAGGAGTTGGGATGGTTGGAATATACATGGCAGGTTAAGTTGAATGCCTGCTATCCCCCTGGGATAAACAACAGAGAAGATTTTGTAGCCTATTTGAGAAAGAAACGGTTAAGACATTAATTGGGAATGTCATGTGATGATATCTTTTAGTATTTAATGAATGACGTGAGAGGTTTTAATTCAGTCTGAAGAAGTCTTGTGTATTAAAAGATGAAAGTGCTTACTGGATTTTTACTGAATTTCTGCATTAAAGCACAGTTTGGTCTACCACCGAGTTTATTATTTTTAAATTCTAAGACTATTTCACTTAAAAGATTCTGCTCAGTGCAGAACAAAGGTTGCTCGGTACAGCATATGGGTGAGTCAGCAAAACCCAGGTCAAGCTTTACGGCTAACTGTCACAATTGAGTTTGAGAAGGAGGCGGGAAGGGGAGTGAACAACTTTGACAGGAATCACGTTTTTGGTTGTCAGTGTTTTGAGTTAGTGCGTGTGTTTCGCAGTTATGTTTCCCACGTATGCAACATTTTATCAAAAATATAAGATTTGTCAGAATAATGCAACTTACTCTGCTGCTACTAATTCTTGGAGTTGGCTCTGGATTCGTAGAAGTAGTGGAAACAAAACTTGAAGCTTGCTTTTATGAGTTGCTAGATGTGCCTGACAACAAGCTTTGCAGAGGAGGTCTGAAAGTGATTTACCCAGAAATTGGGGATGCTAGCTGCTCATTTATTCCACGATGCATTGACTACCGATTCAGGATTTCACAGGAGTGGGAAGCTCCACATGTTCAGTACCCACTGGCCGATGAGAATAAAATGTATGTCTTAATCATGGTGGATCCTGACTGTCCAAGTAAGGCTAAACCAACTTATCGCTTTTGGAGACACTGGATGGTGAAAGACATATCACCAGCAGGTCCATCTGATGGAGGTGAAGCAGATGACAGCATACCACAGCCAGCAGGTCCATCTGATGGAGGTGAAGCAGATGACAGCATACCACAGCCAGCAGGTCCATCTGATGGAGGTGAAGCAGATGACAGCATACCACAGCCAGCAGGTCCATCTGATGGAGGTGAAGCAAATGACAGCATACCACAGCCAGCAGGTCCATCTGATGGAGGTGAAGCAGATGACAGCATACCACAGCCAGCAGGTCCATCTGATGGAGGTGAAGTGGATGACAGCATACCACAGCCAGCAGGTCCATCTGATGGCAGTGAAGCAGATGACAACATACCACAGCCAGCAGGTCCATCTGATGGCGGTGAAGCGGATGACAGCATACCACAGCCAGTAGGTCCATCTGATGGCAATGCAGCAGATGACAGCATATCACAACCAGCAGGTCCATCCGATGGCAGTGAAGCAGATGACAGCATACCACAGTCAGCAGGTTCATCCGATGGCAATGAAGCAGATGACAGCATACTACAGTCAGCAGGTCCATCCAATGGCACTGAAGCAGAAGACAGCATACCACAGCCAGCAGGTCCATCTGATGGCAGTGAAGCAGTTGACAGCATACTACAGCCAGCAGGTTCATCTGATGGCAGTGAAGCAGATAACAGCATACCACAGCCAACAGTGGAATGTCAAGAAGATGTGGATTGCTGTCCTCCTCAACACCATGAAGGACTTGAACAGACACCATTAATCAGAAATGGTAGTGATGAGGAACTCTTTAGGAGCCCGAACCATGCAGCAGAGGGCAGTATCAACATACCCACAGAGCGGGGCACTGTCATTGAAGAGCCCACTGCCATCAGCTTTGTAAGTGCCCTTAAAATTCCAGGTGTGTTGGAGTTTTCCCTCTTCTTACTATTTGCCAAGCTTGTCAGTTACACCTTCCTTTACTGGCTACCACTGTTCATTCCCAATGTAGCACATTTAGATTCAAAAGGTGCTGGAGATATATCTACGCTCTTTGATTTTGGAGGAATTTTAGGTGGGATAATTGCAGGTATAGTTTCTAACTACACAGGAGGGAGAGCGACAACCTGCTGTGTGATGCTCAGTGTAGCAGCTCCCATGTTGTTCCTGTATAACAATATCGGTCAGAATGGAATTGGAACCACAATTGCTATGCTGATTGTGTGTGGAGTTCTGGTGAATGGTCCATATGCTCTCATCACTACAGCCATCTCAGCTGACCTGTTTCAGCTCCTGCTTCACATCTGGAATACATTTTGGATCGCACCTGGTTTCTACAACAAGCTTTCTGTACTTTTTAAGGGACCAAGATGGGGACCAGGAAAGCTAAGACTGGGTCTTCCAGAGGAAATGCCCAAGGTTTGCTGTACTTTGAAAGTAGAACCGGTATACCCGAAGAAGAAAAACAGTAATTCTTCAGATATGGGACTGATGCACAATTATCAGTACAAGCAGAGGTCATTGTCACCTTTTCATGCAAATGTCCGAGAGCAGCGAACAAGACATGGTGGTTACATTGGTGAAACTGGTGGACTTTCAAGAGAAAAAGACTGACCTTTGGAACAACACAGTTTGCATGATGAGCGTAGCACTTCATATATACCCCCACCCTCTCTCATACATACACCACACCTCACACATCTATACTACAATGCCTACCTTCCCACAACAAGCTCTACTATTATCTATCCTTTTAATATCCCTAACCTACATTACCCAACTTAGCCTCTACACTAATACATACCTACCTCTAACCACACACACCACCACCTCACACCCCCCAGATATATCCCACTCATATTCACAGATCTCTCCAGAACTTTACTCCTCCAGCCCATCCAATCTTTTCAAACTCTCCTTACTCCCTACATTACCATCTCCTCACCCCACTCTATCTACTTTCTCTAAGACAACCCCCCCCCCAAAAACATACTTCCCTTTATCCTCTACTTTTCTTCAATCAGCTCCTCTCTCATATCTCACTGTCTCTGTCAGGTGACATCTACCCTAACCCAGGCCCAACCCCTACCTGTACCCACCCTAACCCAAGTTCTAATCAACACAAACACAAGACTATCCGCCTCATGACCCTAAATGCACAAAGCCTCCATAATAAAATCCCCAGCCTTCATGCCTGGCTCTCTTACAACCAGCCAGACATAACCGCTGTCTCTGAGACCTGGCTCAAACCCTCCATCCGAGCTAATGAAATCCTTCCTCCAGGCTACCACATTATACGCAATGATAGAACTCATAGAAAAGGAGGTGGCATAGCAATTATCTACTCCTCCACTCTCACTTTTACTCCATTGACCAACCCCATCCCAACATTTGCCAATGCAGAAATGACTGTAGGCTTTCTAAAACTTAACAACTATAAATCCATCTGCATCTGCTCCATCTACATCCCACCCGGAGACAATACCAAAACTCTGGAAGACATCCTCTCTTGGTTTAACTCAAACATCAAATATGAAACCTACATTCTTGGTGATGTAAATATTAACTGGACCTCCTTCCTCATAGATACCCCATCTCACTCTATCAACCTCTACAATTTCACCCAACTAATAGACCTCCCTACTAGGCCAAACAAAGATGCTTCCTCCGGTACCATCTTAGACTGGTTATTAACAACACATCACAACCGTATCTAGAAAGCTGGTGTAATACCAGACCCCCTAGGCGACCACTTACCAGCCTTCACTGACCGCCTATCCTCACACATAGAAAAACAACACATTTTCAAACAATCCCGTAACCTATCTTCCTTCAACCTCAAAATCTTCTCTGAATGCCTCAAGGTTACTAATTGGTCCCCACTGAAAATCCTTCCACTAGATAACACCGTCACATATTTTAACCAAACCTTCCTTACCTTACTTGATAAAGTAGCCCCTTTACAAACCAAACGTATCAAAAGAAATTCCTGCCCCTGGCTATCTCAAGAAACTAAATTGATAATCACTCAGAGAAACAAAAAGTGGAAACTGTACCAAAAACAGAAAAACCCCACCACCCTCCAAGAATATAAACATCTTCTTAACCTGGCCAAAAAATCAATAACAAAAGATCGCAAAAACTACTACAGCAGTCTGCAATACAAACACTCAAACAATCCAAAGAAATTCTGGACATCCATCTCTTCAATACTCAACCCTGGTAATACTTCCAACCCTTGCCCCAATCCCAACCTCTCAAGTCTTGAAACGGCCACTAACTTCAACACATTTTTCATTGACTGTATAGCTAAATTATCCTCCACTTTCCCCAATCCATCCATCATTACTAACCCCTCACCCTGCACCCCAAACCCTCTCTCTCACCCCCTCCTTCACTGCTATTCTCACTTAAACCTGTCTCCACCTATACTATAAAAAGACTACTATAAAAGCTAAAACCATTCCGCAATGCCCCTGACAACCTTCCAGCAAATTTTCTTAAAATATCAGCCGAATCTATAGCCTATCCCATATCCATCCTCATTAATAGATCCATTCAGGAATCCTATGTACCAACCATCTGGCGTTATGCAAACATAATTCCTCTCCACAAAGGTGGTAAGAACACAGACACTACCAACTTCAGACCCATAGCTATACTCTCTCCTCTCTCTAAAATTCTAGAGAAAGCCATCCACTCCCAGCTCATGCCCTACCTAATCCAGCACAAACTCCTCTCGCCCACCCAGCACGGCTTCCACCCAGGCCACAGTACCATGACAGCCCTCATTTCCTTCCTCAAAACAGTCAACCTAGCACGTGAGAGCAGAAAATACGTATCTTCTCTTTTTCTTGACCTCTCAAAGGCATTCGAAACTATTTCCCATTCCCTCCTCCTGTCCCAGCTCTCACACTTGCATCTATCTCCCTCAACCCTAGACTGGTTCTCCAGCTACCTTTCCATGTGCCAGCAAGCTGTACAATGGAAAGAGTCAACCTCCCCTTTATTATCTACACCCACAGGAGTTCCCCAAGGATCAGTACTTGGCCCTCTGCTCTTCAACTTATTCATTAACAACTTTCACCTCTCCATCCCTGAAGCCTCAGTCATCCAATACGCAGATGACTCTACTATCATCTTCTCAGCCTCCTGCCCCTCCAAACTTCTACTTAATACCCAAACAGCTTTCTCCAAAATTGAATCATGGATGCAATCACATCACTTGGCCCTAAATGCCAACAAAACAAAGCTAATGATATTTACTCCCACTAAAACTTCCCAGTTCCACAAAGTCCAATTTTCCATCAAAAGCCACAATAACACCCCTCTTGAAATCGTTCCTAGTACCAAACTACTTGGCATTACCATCGATTAAAACCTAAAATTTGACTCCCACATCCTCTCAGCAATCAAAAAAACCCACCAGAAAATCGGCCTCCTCTACAGACACAACTACTACCTTACTCCATCTTCCCGTCATACCCTTGCATCTACCTTCCTTCTCCCCTCTCTCTTGTACGGTGCTCCCCTATTCTCCAACCTACAACTCAGACTCCGTGCTAAACTTGAGGCCTGTTACAACAAAATCTGCAAATTTGCAACCAATTCTAAGAACTCTTCCCATCACTGTCACTCCCTACACACCCTAAACTGGCTAGAACTCCACAACCACCTAAAGTACCTACAACTTACAACAGTCCACAAACTCATCTTTAAACCAGCAGAATGCCCCTCTCTTGCTAAATCTCTAACACCCTACACACCTACCCGTACCCTGAGATCCACAGGCCAAAACCTCCTGCATGTACACAAACCCATCCATCCAACTGGTAAACTACTACTATTCCACACTATAGCCAAACTATGGAACAATCTCCCCACACCACTACGTAATATACCTAACCACAACAATTTCAAATCCATGCTTCTCTCCCATCTCTCCTCCAAATGGGAATGTCCTTCACATGTTCCCACCTAAAACTCCCACACTACTAACTCCACACCTAAATCATCATTTCTTTGCCTACTTTAACTTAATTCAGAGATCTTGCTCAGAACACCTTTTCATAAATCTTTTGCATGCATGCCTCTGGCCTACCTTACTCATATTCTCAAACTTTCATTGTTTGTTTTTTTATCCATTGTACCCATAATATTGTTTTCCTCTGTAATATTGTTAATTTGTCTCTATTCGTATGTATTTGTATGTCTGTTTGGGGCTTTTCCCCTCGGGTCTCCACTGAAAAAGGGTAATTCTTACCAAGCTGGACCAACCCGGTTAACAAATGCAAATAAATAAATAAATAAATAATTGTGATGCCAACCATGATTCTAAAAGAGAAAAGTGCTTAGCATTTGGTCAGCAATGTCATAAGTGTAAAAAATGGAAGCATTTTCAAAGGTTTTGCAAGTCAAGTAAACCTCACTCAGTTGCAAAGAAAGGTCACTCAAAAAAGCAAGTTGATCATATAGAGAGCTGCGATCCTACTTTTTACATAGAATGTGTATCAGTAATTAATGAAAGGGTTAATGCAGTAGATTTATTAGCAAAGGATGAAATGTTTTGTACTGTCCTGATCCATGGCAAACCCATCAAGTTCAAAGTAGGCACTGGTTCAAAGTGTAATGTTATGTCAGCAGAAACATTTGCTAAAGTAAGAGCTGACAAACAACTTAATGTGGCAAGTTGTGTGATACTTGTTGCATATGGGGGTGAAGAAATTCAAACCGAAGGTTCAGTAGTGCTTTCATGTTATTTGGCTAGGAACAGTTACGCGTTGTTGTTTTATATAGTCCAAAGACCTGTGCAGTCATTACTGGGGACTCAGAGACAGTTTGAGAATAGACTTGATTTCCTTCACTAAAGAGGTTCTTCACATACGCACGTCCCAATTCCAGCTTCAGTGATACTATTTTCTCAGAATATTCTGATGTTTTCAATGACAAGTTAGGTAGGCTTCCATGAAGTTTGACCCAGAGATCAGTCCAGTGGTCAGAACGGCAAGAAGAGTTCTAATAGCAATGCAGAGCAGAGTTAAAGCTCAGCTGGATAAAATGGTGCAGCAAGGTGTGATTTGTCCAGTTACAGAACCAACTAAATGGGTGTTGTCTATGGTAGCAACTCACAAAAAAGGTTCAGACAAAATCAGAATGTGCATTGGCCCAGGTGACTTGAATAAGGCATTGATAAGACCACATCATCCCATGCAAACAGTTGAGGTAGTCACAGCCATAATATCGAATGCCACTGTGTTTTCCATCTTGGATGCAAAGAGTTCATTTTGGCAAGTGATGCTTGATCGCAAATCTTCACTACTGACTACATTCAGTACCCCATTTGGAAGACATAGATTTCTCAGGATGCCATTTAGAATAAATTCTGCAAGTGAAGTCTTCCAGCGTGCAATGGAACAGATCTTGTTAGGTTATCCCTGTGCCATAATAGTAGATGATTTGTTAGTCGGAGGCAATGGTGAAGCAGAGCATGACAGAACCCTCAAGAAAGTTCTAGACAGAGCGCATGAAGTGAACTTAAAGCTCAATATTCTGAAGTGTAAATTTCGACTACTAGAAGTCAAATATGTAGGTCATTTGTTTACTAGTACTGGGTTACGACCAAACCCGTCCAAGCAAGCAGCTATTCTTGAGATGCCAGCACTTGATAATGATCAAGCTCTACAGCGTTTACTTGGTATGATTAACTATTTGGGCACGTTTACACCAGATTTCAGTGAATTGACAATGCCTTTAAGAGAGCTGATGCACAGAGATGTTACATGGTCATCGCTAGAACAGCACCAGAGAGCATTTGATGATATTAAGCAGAAAATTGCTAGTCCACCTACACTAAGGTACTATGATGTCAGTAAACCAGTCACTCTTTCCTGTGATGCATCAAAGTTTGGTCTTGGCACAGTTATTCTTCAAGAGGAAAGACCAGTAGCCTATGCATCTAGAAGTCTTACCCAAACTGAAATTCAATATGTTCATATTGAGAAGGCACTTTTGGCATGTTCAAAGTTTCATGATTACATTTATGGTCAAGATATCCAGATTGAAACTGATCATCAGCCTCTAGTTACTATTTTAAAGAACCCTTTGCATTCTGCTCCAGCAAGATTGCAGAGAATGATACTCAGATTATGAAGTACAACTTCAAAATGGTCTATACAAAAGCCAAACTTCTTTATCTGGCTGATACCTTCGCCAGATCACCCAGAAATACAACAAAACAGCTTGATGCAGAGAAGTTTGACTTTGATGTCAAGAAAGTATGTAATTTTTTGACCACGAGACTTGATGAGTTGAGAGATCATACAAAGACTGATCCTGTTTTGCAAAAGCTCAACCACTACATCCAGGTAGGATGGCTGTCAAAGCAATTCAGTGTACCACCTGAAGTACAACCTTGTTTTCCTTACAGAGAGGAGATGTTGATGGAAGATGGCATTATTTTCAAGGGTTCTAAAGTTGTTGTTCCTGCTTCCTTACAATGTGAATATATCTTGATTTTGCATCATGGTCACCCAGGCTCCAAATCTACCCAAAGAAGGGTGAGATGACTAGTATTTTGGCCTTGTCTAGTGAAAGACATTGACAAAGTGCTTTCATCTTTTTCATTATGCAATAGTACTAGACCACATCTGCAAAAAGAGCCACTTCATCTAAGTCAAGTTCCTGAACTACCTTGGTCAACAGTAGCCACTGACATATTCGAGTGGAACAGTCAGCATTACTTAGTCTTGGATGACTCTTATTTGAGCTGGTTTGAGATTGATTTGTTGCCTTACCTAATGTCTACTACTGTTATTACTAAATCGAAACATCATTTCTCAGTTCATGACAGTCCACATAAGCTTATCTTTGATAGTAGTACTCAATTTACTAGTCAATTGTTTCAGAAATTTGCAAAAGAATGGGACTTTTGTACATGTTACTAGTAGTCCTGGATACCCACAGTCAAATGGTCTAGCTGTACGTGCAGTTCAGAGTGCAAAGCAATTATTAGAGAAGTCAAAGTGTGATAATACCAGTGTCTTTTTGAATTTACTTAATCTCAGAAACACACCCAGTGATGATAAACTTGGCTCGCCTGCTCAAAGACTTCTATCTAGGCAAACCAGAACAACCTTGCCTATCAGTTCCAGTTTGTTGAGGCCTAAAGCTAAGAACAACAGAGCAAAGCCCAACTATTCAGAAAGTGTTATTTCCAGAAGTCCAGTTATAATAAAACAAGCAGATTTCCTCATCCATTGAAAGGAGAGACAGTAAGGATACAAACAGCGAAAGGTTTCGACCAGATTGGTCAAGTAAAAGGTATATGTGCCGAGCCGAGATTTTATTGTGTGGAATCAGAGGGTGTGGAGTACAGGAAAAATCACAGACATCTTCTTCCTTTTCAGAACAAATATTGCAACATTGTTCTTGTGATACAGACTCTAGATCTCAGAGCAATCCAGACAGAGCCTGTCTTAACTTTTACTTCTTGATGATGTTCCTGATGTCCCCAAGGTTGAACATTCAGCAGAGACAGTCCAGTTGCTAAACCTAATCTATGTCACACCATTTGGTCTTATCTCCAGACCTAGTGTGAAATACACAGCAACCTAGACATAATTATCTATATGTATTAAATTCTGTCTAACTGCATGTCAAAGAAGTATCTTGTATTTTTTGCATGTCAATCAGTGTCGTCAATGAAGTATGACTCATTTCTCAAAGATGGAGGATGTAGAATATGTATGTGTGTTGTATGTTTAAGAAGCATTTCTAAGGTCAGCATGTGCACATAAATACCCAGCACGTGTTAGCTTCAGTGCCATTTTGAGAGCGCAGCCAGAGAGTTAGCATGCATGAGAGAAATAGGCAATCTGTTTATAAGTTTATCCAAGTTAAAGTTATTTGCCTCAATCCTGATGTGTCTGTACATAATAAAGCTGCTTGAACAAAACCCACGCTTGTTTGTCTATTTCATCCTGACTGGACGAATAACAATGGTATCTCTGTGATTAATGAAAAAGTTAACACAATAGTTGGCAGCAAAGAGTGAAATATTTTGTACTGTTCAAATTAATGGGAAACCTGTAGATCATGAAGTAGAGACTGGATCCAAGTGCAATGTTATATTAGCACAAATGTTTCCCAAAGTAAGAGCTGGTTTATTTGTGTCTTTCGCCACAGCGGAACTCCGGTCCGCTAATGATTGGCAATAGATTTTTTATGTGCCGAGTTTGCCAGCCCTGACACACAACCTTCAATGAAGGTACGCCCATTCACGCATGTCTCCACACAGAAGACGCTCTAGCTGAGAATCGAACGGCACAACGTCTTGCTGTGAGGCGACAACGCTACCGCAGTAAGAGCTGGTGAGAAACTTTATTCAGCAAACTGTGTAAAACAAGTTGCTTATGGTGATGAAGAGATTGAAACTGAAGGTGAAGTAGTTCTCACATGCCATTCTGCTAGGAACAGTTAAATAGGTCCACCATATAACATAAAACTACAAAAAACTAAAACTAAAAATGTATAAAAAACAACAAAGGCCAGTGAACCAAATTTATTGTAAGTACAAACACTCTAGTACCTCGGCTCAAAAAAGCCTTCAAGAAGTAAAAACACAGGAAAAAAAGTTTTAAATAACAACAATTACCTAACCCCCAATTATTTATCATTCAGTTATATAATCAAATTAAAATATTCCAGTTACAATCCACATTCAAACCAGCAGGGGTCAGGGTTGCATACTTTAAAATAAATATAAGCTCCTTATGCAACAGTTTTTTCTTAATGTTTTTTTTTATAGGTCCACCATATAAATCTGAACAACCACAACAGTTTTACACAAAATATTTTTAGTGGGTATGCTGATATTTTCGTGGAAGTTTTACACAGAATATTTTTAGTGAATATGCTATTTTCACAGACAAGTTTGGCAAACTTGCAGTCACATATTCCATGAAGTTAAACCATGAAGTAAGCCCAGTTGTCAGACCAGCAAAGAATGTTCCAGTAGCAATGCAGAGCAAAGTAAAAGCAGAGCTGGTGTTGGACGAACCTGGCCCTGCCTACAGGATTGAAAGTTGCTGGTTTCCTAAATTCACTCCATTCAAGGAACAGAAAATTTCTAGCTTAATCTCTACTGTTTCCTGTCCTGTTTACCTTCCTACTGGTGTTGGACGAACCTGGCCCTGCCTACAGGATTGAAAGTTGCTGGTTTCCTAAATTCACTCCATTCAAGGAACAGAAAATTTCTAGCTTAATCTCTACTGTTTCATGTCCTGTTTACCTTCCTACTGGTGTTGGACGAACCTGGCCCTGCCTACAGGATTGAAAGTTGCTGGTTTCCTAAATTCACTCCATTCAAGGAACAGAAAGTAGGTTCTGGGCTCTGATTTTTGTTGATTTATAGCCTCCTATTAGGTCAATCTGAAGAGTCTAGACAATTGCCTATGTCTTAGAGCCTAGCAGCCAGTACCTCTCCTCTTCTTAACCCTCACTACTTCTTCACACCCCTTACTTTTTAGCTTTTTTTTTTTTCTCTTCTCTTACTTCCTACAACTCTTCGCTATCCTATTTCAGCTGCCCCTATTCACATTTCTACTACCTACACTATCCAGTAGATGGCAGTCTTCTCTCACTGATTATTTCTCTACTGCTTCTACTGCCTCTGACTATCCCCGTTTAAGTTTGCAAGGTTAGGGTTTTGGTCTTCTGATCTCCCTTAGTCTCTGTACTTACCTTGCTGTCTATCTAGCTCCCTGCTAACTGTAGTTTTCTTCGTTTCCTACTGCTGTAACCTGCCTAATCCTTACCTGCTACACTATCACCTATTTCTTCCTTCTCTCCTACTGTATGTTTTACTTAACTTCTTTCATCCCACTGGTGAAAGGAATCTTTCTATTCCCATCAAACTTACCTGCATTTCTGATTGTCTCCTTTCTAGCCCACCTTCAGTTGGTTCTCCAGTCGTCTCCTCTTACTAAATGCCAAAAAAACTAAACTTCTTCTCTTTACCCCCACTTCCAGGACCTCCCCCTTAAACTTTAATATCTCCTCTAACAGTGCTACTGTCATCTCACCTGACGCTACAACTAAACTGTTAGGTATTACCATTGATAATAATCTCTCTTTTGACCAACATATTAACAATTCCATAAAACTAGTCAACAGAAAAATAGGATCTTTGTATCGAATTAGACCATTTCTTACACCATCTACTAGATCTAAGATTGCTCTTTCCCATCTTATTTCTATTCTTCTTTACGCCTCACCCATCTTTACCAACCTCAAGAAAAACAACCTTAACAAATTAGCTAGCTGCTACAATAGCATTGCTTCGCGCTACTGGTAACCCCTATAGAACCCATCATTGTCTTAACTTGAAACAACTAGGCTGGCTTGAAATTCAAAACTATCTTACTATCCATCAACTCATTCTGGCCCATAAAATACTGTACCAACCAAATAACACTCCTGTACTCTCCCAACTCTTAATCCCTTATAGCAATCTTAACTCTCCGCTCTTCGAGTAAACTATTGACTACTTCTAAAAATCTAATAATACTGCTGGTAACTCCTATTCACCAATTCTGTTGGTACTAAATGGAATTTGTTACGCATCAGCATAACAATGATTTCTTCTCTGCCCTTTTCAAGCAAAACATTAAACGACACTTCCAAAACCACTGGCTTTGTTCCTGTAGTAAACCTGATTAACCTTGCACTATTACCTCTTATCTCAAACCATCTCTCTTATTCTTCTTTTACTCTTTTCTCCTCCCATCTTTTCTCTTCTCCCTTTTCATCCGCACCATGCTTCTTTCCCTGTTAACTTTCTTAACCTGCTTTCTCCACCTCTTATCCCTTTCACCCTACCCCACTCTTATTGTTCCACTTTCATTACTTATTATCTTTGTATCCTGATCTCTAAGTATTTTTAATTCCTGTATGATGTTGTTTTAAATTTCTCCGTGTGTGGTAGTAAGTAATTAATTTTATACTAACTTGTTAGAAGATTTTTGAATTTTTTTTGCTGTTTTTACTAACCTTTTCCTAAATGGCTTATTATCATCTATGTTGATTTTTATGTATGTATACATTTTTTACTTCTGTGGAGCTTTTCTCCTCGGGCCTCTACTGAAAATGGAAATATATCCAGCTAGACTAGCCCGGTCAACAAATGTAAAATAAATAAATAAAATAAATAAATAAACTTTATAAGCACTTACGCAAGGGCATGGATCGTGCTATCCCTAACAGAACCAGGATGCTATCCTCCAAAAAAAGGAAGCCAATCTGGTGGTCTTCTGTCATAAACAAACTCTACAACAGAAGAAAGAAACTGTTGCAAAAAAGAGTAAAATCCCACGATTGGAGGAACTCCCTGGTCAGCCTCAGTAAGAAGCTGAGATCCCTCATAAAATCCTCCAAAGTTAGTTATAAAAACAAAATTGCCACTGATTCTAAAGACAACCACAAAGCATTCTATAGCTATGTCAAAAATCTCAATGGCAACACTCAGATCTGCTCTGAGTTACAGCACACTAAATATACAGAACCAACTGATATTGCCAACATCCTGGCAGTGCTAACTTTACCCCCCTCTCATCCCCTAAAGGGCCCATCTTTATACCGGAAGAATGCAAAGTTTCTGTAATCACGGCTGCACAAGTAAAAACTTCACTTTCCAAAGCCAAAAACACAGCATCCATGGGACCTGACAACATCCCAGGCTGCCTTCTACATGAACTACAGAATGAACTGGCACCCCACCTAAGTACCATGTTCAATCATAGCCTCACCTCAGGCTTTATGCCCATTGAATGGCGCACAGCGACAGTTATCCCACTCCACAAAGGGGGGGGGCCACAACAGATCCCGGGAACTACTGCCCCATTAGCCTGATGAGCCTCGTCTGCTAGGCCATGGAACGTATCATCATGGAACTCATAAACAAAGACATTGGAGATCTCCAAACCCTGGACCCCACACAGTTTGGGTTTGTAAAAGGCAGATCATGTCTCCTAAACCTGATAGACTTCTTTGAAGTAGTCACCAAAGCCATAGATGAGGGTAAAGTGGTTCACACAGCCTATCTAGATCTCGCCAAGGCATTCGACACCAACCCCCACTCTGGAATTATAGATAAACTCACTAAACTAGGTATAAATCCCTATGTCACAAGATTGGTTACCAACTGGCTTACTGAAAGAACCCACACTGTGAAAGTAGCAGACTCCAAATCAGACTTCAGGCCAGTGACAAGTGGAGTACCACAGGGTTCAGTCCTGGGTCCTCTCCTGTTTGGTATCTACTTCTCTGAAGTACAGGCTAACACAGAAGGTCTTTGGCTAACTAAATTCGCAGAGAACTGCAAACTAGGAGCCATAATTGAAACTGCTAACGATGTGGACATCCTACAAAAGGGCCTCACTGAGACAGATGCCTGGTGTCAAAGACATAGTCTCAAGCTCAATGCCAAAAAGTGCATTGTCATCCCCTTTGGTAAAAATTCTGTACCCATGAACTACTACATAGGTGGTAGTCTACTTAACACTGAAAGTGTGATAAGAGACCTTGGGACACAGGTGCACAGTAGTCTCTCCTTTGATAATCACATCGCCAAAGTGGTCAGGAAATCCTTCTACGTGCACACCTAATTGCAAAAGGTTTCTCATCCAGAAAAAAAGAGGTCATTGTTCCCCTCTACTCATCACTTATTAGACCCATTATAGAGTACAATGCCCCTTTTGGTATGTACCTCACAAGACATCTACAACAACTGGAAAGGCTGCAAAAATACCTCACAAAGAGGATTACTGACCTCAAACAGATGCCTTACGCAGACCGTCTCAAAAAACTCCAGCTTTACTCCGTCGCATATTGCCTACTCAGAGGCGATCTCTGCCTAACATACAAAGCTATGTCAAACCCAGAGCTGTTGGACATGCTCCACTTAAAGAAATCCCAATCCCTCCTAGCTACACGCTCTAGGGACCTAAACCTTGTCACCACAATAAACAGAACATGCTGGAGGGATAGATTCCTGTCCCAGAGACTACCCATACTCTGGAACAGACTACCTATCTATGTCAAACAGAGCTCCTCATTAGCACTCTTCAAGAAAAATCTTGATGATTAGATGGGTAATAGGAAATTCACCCCGGGGATCACTTCTGTGGTTCTGCTTGACAGGGGCACAGGAAAATAATGTTCTTGGGTGGCGAAAGCCAGGGTACATTTTTAGCTAGGCTTGTATAGGCCCTAGGGCCAATAGCCTAGTACCTACTATGAACCTATGAACCTAAGAGATATGCAACAATACCCATGTAAATAAATTATAAAACTTAGCTGAATACTTATAAAAGGTCTCATTCCACCTACCTTAAGTGCATGTTAAAGTAAACTAGCAAAGAGCTTAAGGTTGACATTAGGATGCTAAATTCTGAGTATAAACTTACAATAACCACTAAAACCAAAAATAACTACAAACTTTTTTTTACTATGCCAGAAAGCTAAGAACTATTACGTTACCAGTTGATGCTTAGAACTAGTCCACAATAGTACAGCACAGGTCTGATCCAAAGGAAATAGCATATTTAACAAATATACTGCAAATTTGAATCCATAGATTCTACAATCCCAGCCATACCCTTTAATTATTGTGGAAGCCTCTACACTGGTTGCATTCCTGAAGCTTGGAAAACAGCTATTGTAATACTATTACACAATGATGGCCCACCCATGGACTCTGGTAAAGATAGACTCATTAGTCTCACTAGCCTCATATGTAAATCTATGGAGTGTATTATCTCATCAAGTTGGCTTTGTCACAGGATGGTCCTGCTCTTCAGTGTCATTAATTTCTTTGAAAAAAAAGTATGATGGATATCACTTATGCCATGCATATAGCATACCTTGACCTGGCCAAGGCCTTTGACACAATTCCCCATGCAGGTATTATTGACAGACTTGCAAATCTGAATAGAAAGCCTTATGTTGTGTGGTGGGTGATTATTTGACAGAACCCTTGTGTTTAGAATCACAGGTAACAATGTGATTATCTGACAGAACCCATGTGTTTAGAGTCACAGGTGACATTGTGATTATCTGACAGAACCCATGTGTTTAGAGTCACAGGTGACATTGTGATTATCTGACAGAACCCAGGTGTTTAGAGTCACAGGTGACATTGCGATTATCTAACAGAACCCAAGTGTTTGGAGTCACAGATGCCACTTCTGAAAGCAAAAAGTTATCTGACACTTATTTCTCAGAATTTAAGGTCAACACTTATGGCCCTTGGTTAGCAGATAACTATAGATTAGGTATTGTTATTCGATCTTTCACTGACTCATGGTTTAGACTATGTTAACAGCTGGTGTAAGGACAGTGGTCTTGAATTGAATGTGAACACAGTTAACACAGTTCATTTTGGTAAAATAAAAAAAAATACTTATCATATAGGTTACACTCCTTTAAAATCAAACAATGTTATAAGGGATCTAGGCACTCTTGTGGATAATTCATTATCATTTAGCCATCATGTCTCCACAACAGTTCAGAAAGTCTGCTCTCTGGCATATCTAATTTCCATTAAATCCAAAGAAGATTTAAGTCCCCCTTATGCATATTTTATCAGATCCATTATTGAATATAATGTACCTTTTGGTAAGTATTTTTTCTAAACATTACTTAAATTGAGAACCCTTGGATGTATAATTAAAAAATATCAGTAGCCCCAAAAATGTTAGTTATCATGACAGACTGGCACCCCCTTTCTATGTACTCAGTCTATTATATACTCCGCAGTGAAGATCTGCATCTAGCCTTTCAAACTATGAACAGATCCTGTCAAATTTGTTCTCTCCTAATCCTTCATAGAACAAATGGCACCTCAAGTACCTGGTTAACAGTTCTAAACATTCATGAAAAGATAAATAAGGCACAATGGCTTGATAGACCCATATCATAACATATCTTTCAATTCTGGAACAAACTTCTACTATATGTCAAGCAGTGCTTTGCCACCTTCAGAGTAAACTTAGATAGTTAGAAGGGCAGCCTTAAATCCTCCTTTGGTCTGTCTTGGTTTGCTCTATTTTAGGACTACAATGAACTTTTGAATAGGGTTTTTGGCTAGAATTGTAGTGGTCTGCAGATTAACTTCCTACTAATTATCTATGAGCCTTTCAACCTATAAAGACATCCAGTCTTTATATTTTCCCACCAGAATCAAACATTTCCAAAAATAGTAGCAGTTACTTGATTGTTTGTTAAATCATTAGCTCCCATGCTGAGAGAACTATTTTCAGTATGTTATTTAAGCAGCTTCCATACCAAAAACCCTTTTTGTGAAGTTTGTTTTGGTGATGTCTCAATATCATGGTTTCTTTAGACTATGGTTGGAGCTTATAACTGGGATTAGACAAATTTAGATTTCTGGCTAGATATAGGTGGGATTCAAGTTTTAGTAGTCCGAAACAGGATCTAGTAGCAAGTTAACTGTTACTTTTTTGGAAGGATTGGTAATTGGTTAGCATGTTCATTCACTGAGCAATGGAACAATCACAAGTTCCAGTTTTAATAGAAAAAGACCTGTGTTCAAGTAGGTTTGAGTCAGATGAAGACAGCTGGACAAAGCTTAGATTTATGTAAGGCTGCTCAAAAGTATTGGTTACTTTTTTATTATTGGTCTTTATTTCATTATCTGTATTATTTTGATGAGTAAATATTTTGGCAGTATATGAATTTGAATAAAGAGAGAGATTATAAAACTGTGGATAATGTACTCTGAGAAAATATCATTTAAGGTATTAGGAAATGTCTACATGCTAAATTAGTTTAAAATTAACTTCCCCAACTCTATTAAATTATTATTGGTTCATGGTAGAAAATTAAATGTTCAAATTGCATATGAATTTCAGTGTGAGTAAGCTAAAGAAACATTACAGGAATATGCATTCAATGATAAATAAATAGGAATATTTCTGCACTGCAAGCTGCAGACTGAATCGGTATAAATAAAGCAAATCTATGACTTTCTGTGTTGATTACATTGCAGTTATTCACTGTTACTAAGAAATAACTTTGAATTGCAGAAGATTGGTAGGTGTTAGATTTTTCTGATTTCATTAATGACTCAATGATAATTAAAACTGGCATTCTATAAAGGAGTCTGGTATACAGAAAACAGAAGTAGATTGCTAACAGCCTTAAACATTCAGTCACTGATGACATTTTACTAGCTGACAAAGTGAAAAAACTGTGTGTGTGTGTGTGTGTGTGTGTGTGTGTGTGTGTGTGTGTGTGTGTGTGTGTGTGTGTGTGTGTGTGTATATATATATATATATATATATAAATAGTATGTGCTCTTTTAGGATTCAACGACATGCATTGATATGTGTGTTCATAATATATTCAACTTTATGTTCTTAGTTAAGTCAAATAATAGTTTGTATGATCACTTTTAGAAATATCACCAACGTGAAAATTCTGTTATTTGAAATTAAGACAATGATATTCAGTTATATAATATTTCCCAGAGCACGACACTGTGCTTTTTGCTGTTTCTACAAGTAAATGAGTTGATTTCTATCCAGAAATCTATAGTTTGTTAAGAAGTAACACTAGCTTTTTGAAGAAGTGCATAGTTTTATACATTCTTATTGCCTTTTTTCGCTGAACTTCTTAGAACTGTAAACCTTTAACATTCCAAAAGATCCATGTTTCATCCCTTTGTTATTGACACTCGACAATCTCACTCTAATGTTGCTTTTCCTGTTGCACCTATGTATCACTTACTTCTACAGAGTTCCATTGAGAAGCCTTCTTATAACTGCTTAGCCCTTTTTATAACGACCTAGCCCCTCCTTGCCTAGCAAAGCCAAAACTATTATCTTCCTTTATACTTGTACTACTATGACATGGTTTCTTCTAACTTGAATTCTGTCTCCCTTTACCTGCTCTACCATTTGCCAGTGGCTCCTCATCCTGTAACATCACACACATTCAACACCTTCTCAGTACTTACAAGATGGAATCTGTTTGCTTTCATTCAGTCCTTGTAATTCTCCTGCACTTTGAGCTGCACACATCCAACTTGTCAGGCAACCAAACTCTTTCAGTCATTTTAACTACTAGCAACTCTCTCTGGGATTCATGAAGCTCAGAGCAAGGACGGCGTTAGCCTTGCACCGAGTGTGCGGCATAGAGATGGGGCAGCAGCACCATATGCATATTAATGAAGACGCGCTGCCGCACCGTCTATGTGCACAGGAAACATGCACAAGTGCAGGAGGCATGTTAAAGCGCGGCATGGAGGCGTGAACATGTTGGCTACAGTCGCGCTATCTAAAATGCTGACTAGTACAGCCTGCCTCTAATAGTGATCACTCCTGTCAGTGTTCATGGATACTGAAATGTATGCAAAGCATACAAGAGAGTTCCTCAAACACCAAAATAAAATCACAGGAGTAAACACACAAGCATGTAGCTGAATGTTGAGCCCCCATCCCTCGAACAATGACATTTAAAACCCCGTGTCCGTATTTTATTGTAGCGTTGATTTTTATATGAAGTGGAAGCGAAACGCAGCGTGTTTGCTCGCCGCTGCCCTTTGCTAAGCCTAGCCGAATGGTCAAAGCATTCGCTCAATATCTGCCCATTCACGGTCCAAGTCATCCTTGTCTGGACAGCCCAAAGATGAATGGGTATTACATGGGTCAACCTACCATGTCATGAAAGATAAGTATTTGCATGTACCTATGTGCGTGAAGTACAGCATATGGAAGACCAAATATGCTAGGGTTGTCCTCAAAACCATATTGGTATCAGAGATATGTAGAGTACACAAAGTGTACTGCTGTCTGTGCCATGAGCCAGCAACCAGAGAAGGGATGGATGGTGTGTTTGTGGAATTTGGGGAGGTGACGGGTAATGTAATAATTCGCCAAGGGGAGACTGGGTCGGATGTACAATAGGTGAACTGGAGGTGTATGAGGGAGCAGTGGGTGAATCAGAAAGGAAACTAAAGATCATACATTCACATCCCCAATACACCCTGACAAGCCATACTGCAGAACACAATCCCACAAACATATGAACATTAAAATGTGCGATACACATGTACAGAAATGGTACCGGCTCACACCCACATAATGGTCTGGCCTGAACTGAGCCATCCAACCCCTGCACACCTGGATACATAATTGAATACCCATCATCCCCTCCACAGCACACCACCCCCCCACTGAACATCCACCAAAACCATCCATACTCAGGCTGCTAGCTTGAGCCAGCCCTATCTGCACTTAGTGCCCTCTATCCACATCTAGTAGGCAGTCTCACCCTAGGCAGTCTCAGGCTTGCAAACTAGGTATCCCATGCATGTATAACCCTCCCTCATTTTCATATAGCCAAAAGAATGGGAGTCATTGGCGTCCACAATTTTTGGACATCCCTCATGGGATAAGTGTCTGTTCTAAAGATTAGACTTGGTGGCACAACACGATGTCCAGCCCCGTAGACATCCGGACACAAGTTGCATTAGCAGTAGTTGTCCACAACCCTGCTCAGCCTCCAGCCGGTCCTGCATAACCTATGACCCAGGATTAAACACCTGACCATGATGTACATCTCCCCATGTGCATTATCAGGAATATATACCTTTCACATGTTCCCTAGAAGCTTCCCCATAGACATCATCCAAATAGTACACGTCCACAAATTGTATACCCTGTCCATGTTCCACGTCGTAATGATGCACACAACCCCTGTATACAAATGGTACACGTCCCTCCCGGATGCGGGTGTTCATATACATGGCCATGTACAACCCCAGATATGTAGTCATACATCTATAAATGTACATACTTATATACGCATAGCTACAGCTACACATCACACATACATGCATATAAGTAGTTGTCAAGTATGTGTCCTATTTATAAATATGTATACTTGCAAATGTATACATATGTCTCTCAGAAACATATGAACATTAACATGTACTATACATATGTACACCAACTGACTGTCACATTTGTTGCCAGTAGTGTGGAATTACTGTGGTAAAGTCATATATCCTAACTACCATCCATGCAGAATGTACCACTGATGGTGTAGTGGTCAAACCGGTGACTAAAGTTTTTCTGTTCTGAGGTCCAAGGCATGCAAGGGCTGCTAATTTTATATGATGCCGAGAATAATGGCCATCGGATATAGGATGATTAAGTAACTTACAAGCTGATGTAAGCAGGTATGCGCAGTGGTAAGTGGTGGTTATTCAATAGTATGGGAAATGTAAATAAGTATGTAGGTGTATATGCATGTGTATGTACAAAAGTGTCTATATATAAATATATATATATATATATATATATATATATATATATATATATATACATGAAGAATGAACATGGTCACAATAAAGCAGTCAGAACGAATGTGAAGGGAAACAGCAGCAGAACCCCCCATATTATTTAGTGCTGTCATATCAAGCTGGCCAGAGGTAAGCAAACCTTCTGTATCTCCAAACACAGGTAGGATGCTAACAGTAGAACTAACTTTGCCCACATGCTAAGTCTGACTTTCAAACAGGTACAAGGCAGTCTCAATCTCCATTCAGACAAGCAAAAGACTAATTGAACACCCTCACCATTTTATGAACATATGTCCCTGGACTATAACCTTGGGACGTCTGAATATACCTGGAGTGAGCCAACATATGGGACGCGTCTAGAGCAGTAGGGAGTGGTGCATGTGTAGTGGTGTGGTTTATTTCCAACCGGAGAATGGATGACTGCTCTGTTAGTGATGTTTTGCTGATTTGTTCTGGTAACTATGAACCATGGGTATATATGCAAATGAAGCAGCACAGCAATATTGTAGTGGTTAGAGCATCTGCCTATCGAGCAGACGTTGCCGGTTCGACTGCAGCACACACCATGTATGACGCATAATCCATATACGAGCATATCCTGCTAATTTTATGCTGTATAATGATATAATACCATTGAAATGTGAACTGGGGTGATGTATCACAGTAAGAATGCAAAAGGTGTTTGTGTGATGGAAAACGGCGGTTAAACATGGCGAAATGGAAAACCGCTGCTGAAAAGTGTTGTACTCACCCTTTGTCCAACGGCCTTTGTTTGGCCCAGCAACACAATAAACCGCCTCGGCCAGGGTCGAAGCCAGGACCCTACACACCACAACCAATGTGATTTACCACTTAGCCATGGCAATTATACCTAACTCTGATGTTATCACAAACATAGCAGACAGCACAGTCATTCAACAGTATGATCAAAGTAATTAATCAAGTAGATGTATATGCATGCGTACGCTCAGATAATATATATATATATATATATATATATATATATATATATATATATATATAGCTACAGAACGAACATGGGCACAAGAAAGCATTTATAATGAATGTGAAGAAAAACAGCAGTGGAACACCCATATTATCTAGTGCTGACATATCAAGCTGGCCAGAGGTGGGCAAACCCCCCTGCATCTCTAACCACAGGTAGGATGCTAACATTGGGACTAACTTTGTCCACGTGCTAAGTCTGACTTTCAAACGGGTACAAGGCAGTCCCAGTCCCCAATTGGACAAGCCTAAAGTCAGATAACCACATGAACACCCTCACCAGCATATGAACGTATGTGCCAGGACTATAGGCATGGGAAGTCTGAATATACTTGGAGTGAATCAACATGCGGGACGGGTCCAGAGCAGTAGGGAATGGTGCATGCGTAGTGGTGCAGTTTTCCCAACAGGAGAATGGATGCCTGCTGTGTTAGTGAAGTGTTGAGGCATGTGTTTGGGTAACTATGAACCATGGGTATACATATAAATGAAGCAGCACACCAATAGTGTAGTGGTTAGAGCATTCGCCTAATGAACAGGCATTCACGGTTCAAGTTCGACTATAGCACATATAATTTTCTATGTGGAACAAATGTCGTTCTGCTGTAAAACCAACATAATAACATGTAAAAGTGAACTTGAGTATCGCATGGGACTTTTAACCAGATCCTTTCAATCAAAGTGGCACTGTCATAATGAATAAGGCACAAGTAAGCACAAATAAGTGGCAGTAAACATATATAACAAACAGTAAGCATATGTGAGTGCGCATGTGTGGGTCTAAGCAGCACCCAGCATAGATGTTTTATAGATATATATATATATCTATATCTATATCTATTTATATATATATATATATATATATATATATATATATATATATATATATATACACACACACACACACACACATATATATATCTATATATATATATATATATATATATATATATATATATATATATATATATATATATATATATATATATATATATATATATATATATATATCTATATATATATATATATATATATATATATATATATATATATATATATATATATATATATATATATATATATATATATATATATATATATATATATATATATATATATATATATATATATATATAAAGAATGAACGTTATAACAATAAAGCATAGACAAAGGATGAGAAGGGAATCAACAGCAACTATGGTATTATATAGTGCTATCAGCGTATGTCATAACAAGCTGGCCAGGAGTGAGCAAAGCACTGCTACTCACACCACAGGCAGGGTTTTACCAGTGGGAGTAACATTGTTGATCTGCCAAGTCTACTTTACAAACAATCAGATGGTAGTCCCCAGTGGGAACTACCAAAATTGACAGGATATTTGGATTTCCATGCATTACACAAGCAAAGGCAGGTATGTTCAAGGACTAAATGGTGGGAAAGCATGATAATACATGTGTTGGGAGGAGGGCAATGTGTGGTGGTGTGTCATGGCTGTGAAAGCAACTGGATAATGGATGGATTGCATGTATCTCGAACTCGGGTGGGGTCGAGGAACCATGGGTATGTGATTATGGATCCAGGCATCTCATGGTTGGATGGCCTGGTTTCAATTGGACCGCCTCCTGGAGGCCAGCAAGCAATCCTCACACTATGCGTCTGCTGTGCACAGATGTGTGTTCAGTGTGTAACACAGGAAACAAATGGTTCCACACACTGACCAGTCCACAGATGGTCCTACAGATGGGGGTCCCTCACGAACAGAGCACTGTCATGTCTGTTTTAAAACATGCAGAATAGCCATTACCACACACAGCATGTTAAACAGGCAGTAGTCTCAATGAAGCATAGCTACACTTACATGCTGTAGTCACGTCTGGCACATCACCCTCCTGTCTTTAGGCTATTTCCCACTGTGTATGATGTTTGAGAAACATCCAGATATCATCTGTGATGCCGTTTCCAAACACCATATCCAGGTACCACTCACAGCGACTGTCATGGCCAAACGCCAACATGATGTTCCTAGATATTGTACTGTGTTTATCATGCGAATGGCTATGGGAACATCATCACAGCTGTTCCACATGCAATCAGCTAGAGGAGGACTGCAATAGTGCAGAGGCCATCACCTGATCATGTCCATCGCTTACAGTACACATTTTGCTGCTGTGCAGGTGTACACCTCCACATCCACCAGAGAGTGTGTGGAAGGGATAGACAAAGTACATCAGAGAAGGCCTTGGAGACTAAAACCTAAGCATAGTCTGTCACACACCTACCAGTACAGGGGTCAAACCCCTGACTGACTAGTCATTACTATTACAAGTGCATGCAGTTATTACATGTGCCACAAAGCCGACCTGTTGCTGTGCTTTAAGAACATATATTTGTGTTGGTGAGAGACATGTGCAACAGAGATATAGTAGACATACATTAGGTGCAGCACACATGGCTGTCCACATGAATGGATGCCATTGTCACCACAACCACACTCTCTTAATGGACTCGCATTTACACTCTTTGCCAGGGCCATAAATACACTCCCTATCTACTTAGTTTGCCACACTGCAGTAATGCGCAGGTACGACTTGCACCACAGGGGATATCTGGAGGTTCTATGGGCTACAGCATGTGAATATGTTTGACATCTGTTGGTATGGCAATTGGGTTTATACTGGGAGTGACTGTGGTTGGGAGCATCATAACCCACACGCATAAACAAGGTGCCAGTACTGATATGCATGTATGCATTGCTTCATGGGTGTGTAGTGGTTGGCTGTACAAGATGGCTGTACAAGGGTGGGTGAGGAGTAATCCTTGGCATAGCACCACCCCACAATGGTGTGCAGTGTGGTACAGGGGTGTAGTGTCTGCAATGTCCCACACAGATGGGTACTGCATGAACTGCCCTGACATCCTGGTTAACATTGTGTATGGCCATAGCTTTGCAGTGCATGCCATGTCTGTGTTTCATAGTCCTTGACATGGACATTGCCTGGGATGTGCATGTCCCACAATACTGTACAGTGACATATACAGGTATACCTAGTTTGGCAAGCACATGTTGTGTACACAGACTGTTATCCTCCTATATGTCAATACTGGCTTGGTGTAGCGAAACCTGCTTATAGTCAGCAGGTCAACTCTGCACCTGCATTGATAGCATGATACAGGTATTCCCTGGTGTCAGTGGCATCGGTCCATACAGGGCACATGTGTATGGCATTGTATGGTCTCTGTGGATCACATTTGATGGCACCACATATGTTGCAGGCATCCAGTGGGGAACATAGTGAAGGCACATTGTCTGCAATTATGTGCCTATTGCACAGCTGTATAGGGTGCCATGTCCTCTGCAGCCTGCTGCAATCACACCATGCCTACTATCTGTCATCAATGTGCATGGTACTAGCAACATAGCAGGATATCCTAGGCAAGTGTGTTTGTGTATGGCACATGGGTTTAGGACATATACCGGGTACTAGTAGGGTTGCATACTTTGTTCACCAGGCCTTTTGCCAGATGTAGGGGTATGGCTTGCCAACACAGTCCTGTGGCTGACTGACATCTGTGCACCTCATGAGGTGGGCATTGTGTCATAAGATGGACACCATATAGGAAAACTACAAAATCCGCTCCCCAACATGTCCCGTGGTTAAACACTCACAGCCACCCCCACACAGGCTCTGACAGTCAAACACACACACCTGCCACGTCTTGGATTCAAACCCCTACCTATCTAGTGTATCACACTGCAGCAATACGCATTTACAGCATGCACTACGAAGAATACCAGGTTACAGAACTCCTAGATGTGTATTTCTAGGTGTGTGACATCAGCAAGATTGCCAAAGGTGAGTACATGACTTGTACAGAGTGTGAGTACTCTAAAAGCATTGGTCTATCCTCAGGCAGACGGACACACACACACACACACACACACACACACACACACACACACACACACACACACACACACACACACAGTTGGCAAGTCTGGGATTACAATACTAGCATAACTACTCTATCACACTACAGCAATATACAGTTACAGAACGCATACCAGAGACTACTGGTCTACGACATTCTCAGAGGTGTATTTCCAGGTGAGTGACATCAGCAGCATTGCCAAAGGTGAGTATATGATTTGTAACGACTGTGGGTAGCCTATAAACCATTTCTCTCTACACAGTCTGAGACGGACAGATGCGCACACATTCACACACACAATGGGCAAGTCTGGGGTTAGAACTACTACCTAACGAGTATAAGACTACAGCAGTATGCAGTTATGGGATGCGCCATGGAGATTACTGAGCTACAGTTCTCCCAAAGGTGTATTTCACAATGGATGACCTCAGCAGGCTTGTCATAATACTGCTATGGGGAGGGCAGTGTGTGCATGGGCCATAACCCAGTCATGTAGGGGTTAATATGCCACATGCGGGTGCACACGGGGGCCATATGTCGCAGGTACGTGTATACAGCTACTAGACGACTACTTCCCTGTACAGTCATGTTGCACAGCTGGCATGTGCACCACATAGTCGGACATGCTGACAGATACAGTTGGCTAGTATCTGCAGTGAATGACATCTGCACCTCATGTGTTTGGGGCCCTTTGGCTGTGTGCTGGATGGGACAGGCCTGGATGGCTCCTTGTCATGGTCACCCTCTTCCACACATCTATGTCCATCTGCCTTTGACGTATTATAGTGTGTTGTCCTTACAAATATGCCTGTATTCCTATCCACTGTGTGTGCAAAGCAGGCGTGGTGCATACTGACATGTGTCTGCACTAAGAACTGCGACCACCAGATATGTCCAGACCACTAGTGTTTACAGCCATGGCCTTCATATGTTTAAGTGTGTGAGCATGCCCAATATGACCATTCAGTATGTTGTCGTCTGACATTGCCTTCATACCTTCAAGTGTGTGAGCATGCCCAGTATGGCCATCTGTATCACATGTGTTACATGTCCAGGTAGTCTGTACTGTGGTGCTGACCTTTGTGTTGTACACTGACAGGTAGCATGCTGTGTCTACAGGGTATCCATCAGTCATGTGGCATTGACTGTTGCTACATTTCTGCATAGTGGGAGGAGACACCTGACTGTATCTACATTCCTACACAGGAATGGAGGGGCACACCTGACTGTTGCTATAAGTGTACTTTGGATGGGGGGCACACTTGACACTTGTACACATTTGCTAGTACTGTACTGGTATGTCAGGCACTCCATCTCAGTGTAGTCTTACCTATGGTGCTGGCTAGAGGCATACCAGTGTACTACAGATCTTAGCTTTAATTACCAACATAGTTTCTGACTTCCTAGCCTTCACGACTGACATCCAACTGCCTGGCCTGCTGTAGTCTGTCTATGTGGGTCTGTGGCAGGGGTTACCCATAGGGCACATCCAGAGGCCATAGTACAGCATTTGTTTTTGTTGGTCTTCACCTGTCCAGCTGGTTGAGACTTGTGTGGGTCTTATGGACACACATGATGCTCAGCCCATTACCTGCAGTGGGTTTTGTCACCCTGTGTATTACTGGCTACTATGGTGACTTCAGTATGTGTTACAGATGTCATGGTGCCACTATGGGTGTCTGCTGTCTGTATGCTCACATCCATACCATAACCACAGGTGCCAACACATTCTACTACATTTGGCAATTGGTAGGTTGATTGACTTACCTTGAGGGTGTGCCAGACTTGAGGATGGTGCTGGAGGGCTGCCTATGTCAGATGCACATAGTACACTCCCTATACATGGCTGAGCACAGGTAGTGTCATGTTTGGCATCCCTTTTACTGTCTGTGCGAGTCAGAGAGGATGACATTCCCTGTTTCCCTACTGTGTCAGTGCATATGCTATGCGTTGCCTCTTTGCCAAGGCCAGGTCATACCGGGCATGCCTCCTTCCGCCTACTGGGTCAGGCTCAGGTTGTTTCTCCTCCTAGTCACTCTGTGCCTGTACAGGCCTTGGCATTGTTGGGTGCTGTGTGGCCCTGTCCCATTCTGTTCCTGCTGCAGCTGTTTCTACAGGATCATATTATGTAGCATAGTACATACCATAACAATTTGGATGCGTGTGCCTTGTTATGGCGCTGTTGTTCAGGTGTGTGTGCATTTCTGATGGGTGTCATCAACCACAGCTCCAGTGGGTACCCAGCATCCCCCACAAGGTGACCGTAGGGGATGCCCATATTGGCAAAGCTGTGGTATAGCTGCGTCAGATGCCATATTTCTGGATCGTCATAGCTTCCAGGTCAGCCAGCACACACATTCATTATAATGCCCTGGGCATCACATACGACCTGGCAGTTGATGGAGGGGATGTCCCTGTGGTTGATGTAGACCCTACCCTCCTCACCAGGTGGTGCTTTGATACAAAAGTGTGTGCAGGCTATAGTACCCACTACCCCAGGGTACTCTGCTATTTGGTGGAAGAGACGCATATTGCTGGTCAACACCTCACATGTGTTGAGGAAATATACCTGCTCACTGGCATGTGCTGACATGGCATCCAGAAACTGGTGGAATACTCTGGATGCTGATGCCTGTAAGATCCCCATGATATCACCAGTTGTGCTTTGGGAGGTACCTGTGGCTATTATACCTAGGCCTACACATACCTTGGTATCCACTGGGATGGGTTCCCCTCGGCCTGTTTGATGTGTCAGGTGTGGCTGGCACAGCTCAACAATCTGCTGTAGGAGGTCTCTGTCCACTCTATAGCGCTCCACTATCTCCAGCTCATATAGCCCCTGGTAGTTTACCCTGAGTCTGTACACTCTTCTCTATATCCTCACTGAGGGTTGTGCGGCAGCTTCACATCTTCACCACCATCAGCCTCTTGCACGTGTTGGTCTATGTTGCCTGCTGCAGCCCTTCTCATTTCGTAGGTTTGTTTGTTAAAATTTCCCCGCATGTATACACCGGTGGTGTAGAGTGTGGAAAAACCAGAGGGGAAGGTGTTTGCTTAGTTTATAGCCATGTTCCGGGCTGGGCTGGTCTGCTACCCCTGTAATTGGCTGATTCTGATACATATCACCTATCAGCTCAGCTAGTTCACCTTGAATATCTCCTACTGCTGTTGTCTTTCCCAATTGCACTAGGCAGGTATAGACACATGCTTAGCTTAGCCGTGCTAAGCTAAGAGCAATCCCGAACCACAGGGCTCCAATCCATGTACAGTATGTCTGACACCTCCCCCCATGATGTCACCTATATCCGAGTCCTGCACCCGGCTATCTATACACATACACTGTTGGGACCTGCCTCATTCCCTGGGGATAACCAGGATTCACTATCCTTTACCTCATTTGAATAGGATTGCCTGCTAATGCATAGTTACATGACCTATACTGGGCATCCCCAAAACTAACCACTGCTTACCATCGTGCAAACCTGCACACAACTGCTTAAAAGCACCTTACTCACACCGTATTCAACGGCCCTTGTTCTGCACAGCAACAAAACAACCGACTTCTGCAAGGCTCAAGGCCAGGACCCAGCACACCACAGACAATGTGCTTCACCACTAAGCCATGACAGACATACATACAGTGGATGTTATCACATACATATCATCCAGCACAGGCATTCAACAGTATAGGACATGTATTCCATCACATAGATGTATTTGTGTTAATGTCTATATATATATATATATATATATATATATATATATATATATATATATATATATATATACACACATACATAGATATAGAATATATATCTCAAAAACAAACCTCGTGACACCAAAGCATTAGACAAGAATGAAAAGGAAACCACCAGCGACTCCTGTAATATGTACTGGTGTTAATCCCAAGGCAAGTGTGTTTCTGTGCAACACACGGGTTCAGACTGTATTCAGGGTAATATTAGGGTTGCTGACTTTACTCACCAGGCCTATTGCCAAATGTATGGGTAAGTCTTGCCAACCCAGTCTCTTGGCTGATTGTGACATTTATTGCCACTATATAGGGAAACAACAAAACACACTCCTCAACACATCCAGTGGCTAGCCACTCACAGCCACCAACACATAAGATATGACTGACAAACACACACACCTGCTATGCCTTGGAATAGAACATCTACCTGACTACTTTATCACACTACAGCATTACCAGTTACAGAACACACTATCGAGATTACTGGGTCACAGCAATCCCAGAGGAGTGTTCCTAGGTGGGTGACATCATCAGCCTTGCCAAAGTTGAGTATAGGAATCGTACAGAGTATGAATACTCTAAAAAGCATTGTTCTGTCCACCACCAGACGGACACACATTCGGCATGTCTGGAATTAGAACACCGACCTAACTACTTTATCACATGACAGCATTACACAGTTACAGAACACGCCATCAAGATTACTTTGTCACAGCAATCCCAGAGGAGTATTCCAAGGTGGATGACATCATCAGCCTTGACAAAGTTGAGTATAGGAATTGTACGGGGTGTGAGTTCTCTAAAAAGCATTGTTCTGTCCACCGGCAGATGGACACACACTCTCAGCATGTTTGGGATTAGAACACCTACTTATCTATTTTATCACACTATAGCATTACGCAGTTACAAAATGCACTATCGAGATAACTGGGTCACAGCAATCCCAGAGGTGTATTCCTAGGTGGGTGACATCATCAGCCTTGCCAAAGTTGAGTATAGGAAATGTAAGGAGTGTGAGTACTCTAAAAAGCAGTATTCTATCCATTGGCAGACTGGGACACACACACACACACACCAGTGATGGGATCAGAACACCTGCCTATCTAGAGATCGCTATTACAGTAGTACGCAGTTACAAGTTGCACCACAGAGATTACACATTCCAAGGCAGACATCATGACCTTCTAGGATTGCATACATCAACAGGGATGCTGACAGTTATGATGTACATAGCTGTGAAGCTGTGTGTTTAATGTAGGAGTCCATCCTGAGTAGGAGTATGCCCTTCTGTGGAATGGATAACTACTATCACTATACAGGGTTACAATCACCATGCTCATACACATAGAAACACATAACTTACACAAGGTGTCAGTGGGCACAGGGCTGTTTGGAATGCACTATGAGTCCAAATACACAAGGTTATACTGGGCATGCTCATACACTTAGAAGCACAGGGCTGTTTAGGATGCACTCTGATTCTAAACACGGAAGGCCACAGTGGCCATGCTCATACAGTTAGACGTACAGAACATGTTGTAATGGTCTCCGGTGTTAGTAGTTGTCATTGTTAGCAGGAATGCTGCACTACATGTATCTGACACTGGTCATCTACACAACACCTGCTGCTGTCCGACACTTTAGATGTATCAGTCTATAACAAGCACAATACTACTGCTGTAATTACGAGGTTGTCCAGTGTCTGTCAGTCTGGGATGACATGACTGACAGAAGACAAGCCTTTGTCACAGATCACATGCATCCATGATTCAAGGGAGTGTTGATAATACCTCAATCACATTTGCCCATATAGTGCCAAAGGCAAATGACCTAAACACAGGATAACACCCTGACATGTAGAAGACATTGCATTGTATGCTTATGCTAACCAGTGCTAGATGTGTTGCTGTTGTAATCACAGCTGCTCACTGTTGAACCTACAATGAGGAATACTAACATCTGTGCAGTGAGGAACACCTGGCTGATGGCTCTGTTGTGCACAATAGCACTACCACCATATAACTCATAACCAGACATGTGGGCCATAACACTGGTATGGACCACTCCAGGTGGTGGTGTCCCCACATCCATAATGGCTACTCACATGTACAGATGAGTACTCCAACATACATCATCACAGATAAGCCAGGTGCAGGTCACAGTGTCAAAAGCTGCATTCTAGGATGTAATCCTCAGACACCACCATGTCCTCAGACCACCAACACACATCCATACATGTGGTATGACATGTAATAGAACAACACCAAGTAACCTTTGACTGGTTGACTGTATCTAGTCCTACAACTGTGCAGAGTACCCATGTACTGACACAGTTACATTATGTGTTATGCAATGCAGTGATACCGCTGTTTGAAACCAGGTCAGCTATACACATACCAGGGTCCCTAAGATATTGACAGCATTAACAAATGACTGTTGCTGTGCACCATTGAGTGTGTACACAGCCTGACATGACGCAATCATTGTATGAGATGTTTATGTGGGGAGCAGATTGTTTTGACATTTGTGTAGGATATAACCTGGAATGTGGACATGTCCCATGCAGCCTGTATGTATGGCATTAGAGAGTGCAGCTTGTACCTGCATAGTTGTTATTACAGGGGCTCTGCAGTGTACATGGATATATGAATGTGTACCTGTTGGGGGCACAGTGTGTTTATGGTATCCAAGACCCTATCTGGCTGAACATGTGCTATTTTCGTAGGTGCAGTACCTCTCATGCCATAGTGCTGTGAAGCACAGCAGATCTTGTTGTTGCCATTATGTTTCATGACACAGCTATGGAATCCTCTGTGTTTGGCCTCATAATATGTGGATGAGTAGTTTCACAGCACTTTGTTTGGTATTATATGGTGCATCTGCATCTTACTGAGGCTGACCATGGATCAACTTCCACTCATGTGTGTAGACCCTTGCAACACTTACTACCTTCTGTGGTACAGTTTAAGGCAGGGTACCACCGGTTTGCCTTCATTGTTGTGTTTGTTTGAATCCTGTTTCTGTTTCAATGGCATGATCATTGCACATATGTGAGTGCCTAAAGTGCATTTGTGTAGGACCCAGCATTTGCACATGCATTGTACATCTGCATGGGTATCATGACAGTCACCACTTCACTCTTAAGGAGCATAACATTTGGCTTTGTAGACTGACCATGTGTGGCATACTGTTAGCCCTGTTGGTGTGACTACGGTGATCCAGGTTATTGGTGTTGTTGACATCCAACATGCATTGAGCACATGTTTTGGTACATGATGAGCCTTCCCAGTTCATAATGGGATAGCTGAGTGGCCATGATTATGGTGTCCTGTCTCACAACTGGTAGTCCCCATTACAGCACAATGACAGTTGGGATTTCTGAGGCATGGTGGATGATCTGTCATGAGGTGCAAATTGGATTACACTTTAGCACAAAGGTAGTTGCTCAGCATAATGCATCTTACGTTGTGCAAGTGCAACTTGCGTGGGGGTGTACATATCCCTCAGGAGGTTGGACACACCTGTGGCCCATGTGTTCCAATAAAGGATGTTGGCCAAGAGGTGAGGTATGTGTTATAACATGGTCATGCAGGGGTGCTCTCCAAAGCATTGAACCATATCTCAATCACTGCACAGATATGTTTTCCATGTTTCAGATTGCCATAAGTGAGTCCATATTGAGTACCTAATTTGTATCATTGAGTAGCAAGACCCACAGTTTATTTCTTGGCTGGCCCTGTTACTCCAGTGGACTTTCACTTGAACCTGGCATGATGAGGGCACTATAGGTGATGCATGGGTCATTGCCAGTATCCAGATTCTCAGGGGTGACAAGTGCAGGCCCTGCTTGGCAAAGCATCATGGTCTATCAACCATGTTATCTCAGGCAGAGAGATGCTGGATACTCTTTGAATTACACCAGTAAATTTCATGATTGTGGAATACAATCCTTGTCCCTGTACTGCTGCATCATTCTGACCACTGGCAGAATACTACCCAGGACTTGGGACATAGCTGCATGGGCTACATGACCTGACAGTTCCTACATGTGTTTCCATGCAGTCCAGGCTACTGCATAACAGGTCCTGCACAACAACATAGCATATGCCATGGACATGTGTATAGTTCTAAAGGTGGTCGGAGTGTATGGGTATGTGGCTAATCATGGCAAACAGGCAGTTGACAGTATGTTTGCCCTCATATAGCTTGGTGTGTAACATAGTGCTAGGGTTTGAGTTCACAAATGAGTACAGTTGGCCATGTTTCCAGCCACGTCTTCTGAGGTGTGACACAATTATTTGAACTATGTTGTACAGTCTTTGTATTCTGTTGTCTGTCTATTCCAACTTGGGAGACCTCTTGCTTGGCCAGATACTTAGAGGTCTCTGTGGATGTGTGTGATATCTGGTGGAATACGTATGTGTCCTTACTGTATTCTGATAAGGGTATGTGTTGGTTTGGGTGATGATATGTATATGTTAACCTACACCTCTTGACTGTCTAGTCCAGTCATGGGTGTAGTATGGACTGCCTCCAAGATCACCCCTGTAGCTGCATCCCAGACAATGTGTGGGGTGTGGTGTTTGGCAGTGTACATGGCATAGAGATTGCATTCCCCCAGGATGGCCACATGCACAAAGCTGACATTAGTAAATGCCAGTAGCTGAGTAGTGGGCATGCCTTTATGAGCATTCAGTACTACAAGCACCACGTACTGTATTTAGTATACTTACTGCTTTTGAAGATGATTTAGACAGTGATGCTCACATGTAAATATTTGAGTTATGGACATGGCAACACTAGCTATTACAGGAACATGGTAGCTACCTTTAGTAGCAATCCCCCTGTGAGGGCCACATCACATCCTGATAGTTGATTACAGATGACGCAAGTGTGAACAGGGCTGTATCCTTGTCTGGGTATAAACTCACATACCCAGCAGAACCATGAGCTCTGTTGGGCACAGACACCCACTCCCCACACAGAGTCAAATATCAACAGACTCTGCTGCCACTATCGACATGTTCAGGATATAATCAGATAGTGTATGCCATCACCTATGAAGCTGCTATTACACATGGGCAGCAATTTCCTACATTTTACATGCCTACTGCAGATGTCACACTGGAGTTAAAGATGATATGCACCCTGTTCCATTACCAGTACTGTCATCATATTTCCAAGCAGCTGCTAGTCTGGCAATGAGAGGTTAGGCTACACAAATCTACATGTATAACCAGTGTGTCTCTACTTTCAATATCCACTCTGTGTAGGTGTGCACATAGCCATTTGGCACAGCCCTGTAACAAGGGTCAGTACACATTTGCAGAACATGTACACATGCACAGCTGTCATTGATTGCAAACAATAGTAGAGAGGTGGATATTAGCCAAGGTGGACTTTTAGGCAAGGCTCATAAGACAAACCCACCACCATACATAGCACAAGTAACCAGAAACTGAGGGTATTGCTACTCAACGCCAGAAGTCTAAACCTCACATTGCACTTACTCGAGGCACTCCTCAGTATGGAGAAAATCGATATCTGTGCAGTAACAGACACCCAATTTAAGGCTCCAGAGAGCACCCCAGCACCACCAGGCTATAACTCATACCACACCTTTCAGCCACAGAACCCGGACCAGAACACAAAAGGCAGGGGTGTATCCATATTCATCAAGGATACGCACACCTCCAGGTTAGTGACACAGCACGATGCATCAGAGATCATCCAAGTGCAACTGACAATGGGCAACACTGCAATCCAGTTGTAGCTTGCTACAGATCACCCACCATGACCCAGGACCCACATTCTGCATTTCCAGGGACACTGGGAAATATGCGGGTCCTACCAAACACCCTAATACTGGGGTGATGTCAACCACCCAAACATTAACTGGGAGAACTAATCGAGTACTAACTCACTTGTCCAGCACTTCCTAGAATTTCTCGACACAAACACCCTGGAACAACTGGACTACACCCTCACCAGAGGGAACAGCATATTGGACCTGGTCCTCACCAACATGGGCGACCAGTGTTCCATACCCAACGTCAACCCCTCGCTGGTTAGATCAGACCATAGACTAATCACTCTGGATATTCACTTTCCGCCCACAACCCCAAACAAGGAAACCACCATGAAAATCTTTTCCAAAGCAGACTTCACATTGCTTATGCCCGAGGTGGAATGGTTCACAGCCCCCACACCATTGGACAATGCTGTCCAAGATGCTAAAACCTATACAAAGGCACTCTATGATCATCTGCAGGAATGCATGGATTGTGCTATTCCAAGTCTAACCTGGACTCACGCCTCCAAAAACAAGAAACCGGTCTGGTGGACCCCTGCCATACACAGGCTCTACAATAGTAGGAGGTAACTAGTACAGATAAGAGCAAAATCCCTAGAAGGACAGACATCCCTGATCACTATCGGCAAGAAACTGTGATCCCTCATGAAATCATCCAAGGCAAGCTTCAAAAGACAATTTCCAAAGGACCCTACAGACAACCACAAAGCATTCTTTAGTTATGTCAAGAACCTAAGTGGGAACTCTCAGATCTGCTCAGAGTTGGTGCAGACTGGCACAAAATACACTGAACCGACTGATATTGCCAGCATTTTGGCAGACATTTTCAGTGCAAACTTCACACCCCTCTCAACCCCTAAACAGCCCTTAACCATACCAGAAGAATGTACGGCGTTGGCAATCACCGACACACAGGATAAAACAGCCCTATCCAAAGCCACAAATACAGCCTCAATGGGACCGGACAGTGTCGCAGGCTGTGTCTTAAATGAGCTCCAAATGAATTAACCCCTCACCTAAACATACTGTTCAAACACAGACTCTCTACATACTACATACCCACAGAGTGGCACACAGCAACAGTGATCCCACTCCACAAAGGTGGCACCACAACGGACCCCCAGGAACTATTGCCCTATAAGCCTGACTAACCTGGTCTGCAAGGCTATGGAGTGCATCATCATGGAACTCATTAACAGAGACATTGGGAACCTCCAGACACTCGACCCAACCCAGGTATGCTTGATTGATTGCAGATCATGCCTACTTAACCTGTTTGACGTCTTACAGTCACCCAGAATTTAGGTGTGGAGTGTGGTAGTTCACACATACTAGCTGGACCTCGCTAAGGATTATGACACCATTCCCCACTCAGGTATTGTTTATAAACACACCAGCCAGTACATACACCCATACATCACAGGTTGGGTTGCCAACAGGCTTGCACACAGAACCCACATGGTAAGCCTAGCAGCCTCCAGGTCCAACTCTTGATCAGTCACAACTGGTGTCCCACAGGACTCAGTCCTGGGACCCCTACTGTTTTCCATATACTTCTCAGAGGTACAGACAAACACAGGTGGACTACAGCAGACCGTGTTTGGTGATTACTGCAAACTAGGAGCCATAATTGATAGTCCAGCTGTCACAGACATCCTTCAAGGGGCCTCACATAGACCAACACAGGATGTCACAGTCATGGCCTCCAGCTAAAGGTCACAAACTGCATGGTCATTCCATGTTGGGAAAACTAAACACCCACATATTAACACATGAGTGGCAGCCACTTTAATACAGATGAGGTAATTGGTATGTGGGGACTACATTAGATAGTGATCTCTCCTTTGACAATCATATCTCCAAAGTAATTAGACCATCCATCTATGTAGGCCATCTGATTACTTAAGGGTTCATATCTAGACATACTGAGGTTATTGTGCCCCTTTACTCATCACTCATCAATCTCATCATCGAGTATGATAACCCATTTGGGATGTACCTCAGAAGACACATCCAACAGCTGGAGGGTCCACAAACACACCTTGACAAGAGCATTACTGGCCTCAGACATGTGTTCTATGCTGCCAGACTGCATGAACTCTTGCATTACTCAGTGGCATCTCGTTTACTCAGAGATGATCTTTGCTGCCCAACAAAGCCATGTCCAAGTCAGGCTTAATGGATATGCTCCACATATGGGAATCCATGTCACATTGAGCCACACACTGTAACGAGCTAAACCTTGCCACAACCATAACTGGAAGATGCTAGAGTGACAGATTCCTGTCACAGGTATTCCCCATGCTTTGGAACTACATCCCTGATTACATTATATGGAGCCCCCTCACAAACACTCCAGGGACACCTTGCAGACTGGATGGGGAACAGCGGGTACACCCCAGGGATCCCGCAATTGGCTCTGCTCCACAGAAGGACAGTTAGTTAATCAATGGGGTGGTGACAGGTGACACATTTCGGGTAGGTGTATGAATGGCCTCGGGCAGTTAGCCAAGTACCTACCTATGTACCTATGAACCTATACATACAGTATCAGCACATGCTGCTAGCTTAATTTACTGTTCAGGTGTTGACTTACCTTGTGCCAATAGCGGTTGTGTGTTCAATAGTTGAGGGCTGCCTCTGTAGGATGCACACAGTAGACCACCTATACATGACAATTTACAGGTGGTCTTGTGTGTGTGCCATCCATGTTTACTGTGTGTGCAGGTGGAGAAGGGTGTCAATCCGTAGGTGCCTACACTTTTAGTGTGTGTGTGCTATACGTTCCCTCTTTGCCAAGGCATGAGCATATTGGTCAAGCCTCCGTCTGCCTACTGGGGCTGGCTCAGGGTGTTCGTGGTCTGAGTACCTCTGTGCCTGTGGGGCCCTTGGCAATGGTGGTGGGCTGTGAGGGCCTTCACCATTCTATCCCTGCTGCAGCTGTTTCCACAGGATCATATTGTGTAGCATGGCACATACTATGAAGATGTGGGCACACATGTCTGGAGAGTACTGCAAGGCTCCACTAGATATGTCCAAGCAACGAAACCATGATTTCAGCATCCCAAACACATGCTCTATGATGATTCTGGTGTGTGCGTGTGCCTCATTATGACATTCTTGCATGGGTGTGTGTGCATTTCTGATGGGAGTCATCATCCACGGTTCCAGTGCATAGCCAGCATCCCCCACCAGGTGGCCATATGGGATGTCCCCCCTGGCAAATACCTGATACAGCTGTGAGGCATGCCAGATGTGGGAGTCTTGATAGCCTACAGGGCTGCCAGCACACACATCCATGATAATGCCCTGGGTATTGCACATGACCTGGCAGTTGATGGATGGGTATCCCTTGCGGTTTATGCAGCGCCTACTCTGCACACCGGGTGGTGACTTGATGTGTATGTGCATGCAGTCTATTGCACCCAGTACCTCTGGGTATTCTGCCACATGGTGGAAGAGACGCATATTGCTGGCCAATTCCTCCTGCATATGGGGGGGAGTATATGTGCTCATTGGCATGTGGTAACATGGCATCCAGGAACTGGTGGAGTACCCTGGATGCTGATGCCTGTGAGACCCCCAGAATATCCCCAATTGGCCTTTGGAAGGTACCTGTGGCTAGTATTCTCAAGCTTACACATACCTTCGTGTCCACTGGGATGGGTTCCCCTCTGTTATTTCTCGCTCTGAGGCATGGCCAGCACAGCTCATCAAGTTGCTGTATGGTGTCCCTGTTCACCCTGTAACTCTCTACTATCTCCAGATCATTTAGCCCCTGGTAGGTTTCCCTTGGTCTGAACACTCTTCTCCTCCTCCAGTTCCTGAGGTGGTTGTCAACATCATCCTCCACACCACCTTCAGTCTCCAACGCATGCTGATGAATCAAAGCTATGGCAGCCCCTAACATGTACATTTTAAAAGTTCTCTGTCTGTTTACACCGATGGTGCAGAGTGTTTGGGAATACACAAGTGTGTGTGAGGTGCTTTCTCCCTTTATACTATTGTGCTTTGGATGCTGCTGATGTCATTGGGTGTGTATGTGCAATTCCAGCTGCAGGGTATCTTAATTATGTGTTTTACAGTGAGTACTACAATTGTGGGGCCTTTGATGTTGAATTATGCTTGCCTGCCATGATTTATCTGTTGCCCTTTATTTCACTTTTCAACCTGAATCCCCTCCCATTGACAGGCATGCATCCAGCTGCCGGCTTTCTTGTTTTGTACTTTCCCTACCCAGGAATGTGTTGCGAAATGTGTTATGTAGCTGATCTACTGCAATTTTGCTTTGTTCTGCTGTGACAGTTCTGTTTTCTTTGCAGTACGGCACCTCCCCTTTTCTGTTCTGCAGGTAGCTGCTAGCAGCCTTGTTAGCTGTTGTCAATGGCCCACTGTGGGTTCCTAGGTGTTAATTACTCATTTGTACTCCTATTTCCATGCTGCAGCATTTCCTTATCTTTTTCCCGTATCCTTTCTGTTTCTGCTCTGGTGCTCACTGCACACAGCCATTTACCGGGTTTACAGCGCGTTTACATCCACGTTCACATGCACATTCGTTACCTTGTGTGCTCTCAGCTAAGCAAAGCTATGGCTACTTCAGCACACACTTATCCTGCAGCTTTGCTTAGCAACAGGCAAACCGGCTTAGCAATGCTCAAATGTGCTTACAACAATGGCAACACACCCCTCTCTTGATGTCATTTTTATCTCAAGGGCTCACCTCGGTGTTATAACACTACACTGTTTTGTGCATCCTTACACCAGCGGGAAATCTGCGATTCAGTATTACTCCTCTCATTTGCATGGCATTACTTACTAATTCCTAGCTACTGCACATGACACTGTCACTGCCCCTTAGCAACCCTTGTGCCATGAGTATGGTGTAGCATGCCTGCCATTAACTATTATGGGGAAATCGTGATATGTGTTTCATTGCAGTTTTACTCTATATGTTTGTATATTCCTTGCGATCCCCTTTGCGCACCAATGCCCTGTGCTTTAACTTCGCGTTAGTGTGGGGATAATATTAAATGTTCTTTTTCATATTTTGTGCATGTTGTTTTATGCCAATGGCTATATATTTAGCCATTGGCATATATTAATAGTATAATACATGAGTTTGGTCCGCTGTCATAGCTCCTATTTTATGTTTGAAAAATGTAAACCGTTTTTTTTCGGTTTACATTTCTGCATGCTTACACTATGCCTGCACTACTTCTTGAATCGCTATATACCTTCATTTGCATGCTACACTGCTGCGCATGGGGTGGTTAGCATATAGGCACCGGGAGCTGTGCAGACATGGCGTACGCAAGTAGTGCACGTGGAAACAGCTCGGCGGCCATATTTGGTGTTAGATCGCTGACGCTATGCCTGCATCTGGCGCAAGCTTCATGAATCCCGGGGTCTGTTTTATTATCTACAAAAAATGACTACCAAAGCTCAGAGATCATATGTATGGTACAACGGTGGAAAGCTAATTTCATTTTTCTGTCTCAGCTTTTTTAAAATAGTACACAGTCATCTAGCAAAATAATAAAGTATCCTTTCCGGCCAGATGTCTTCTTTTCATCCTTTATTAGTAGGTGGCATAGAATTAACCTTTTATCCACATAATTCATTCCCCAAATATTCTTCCTGGACTAATAATGTGTCTACCTTCCACAGTCCCCCTAATAGCAACTTTTTTTGATAAATCTCTGTGTTAAGTTAAATCAACAAGAGTCACTGAAGCACGGGTGTCATTTAGTACTGCAGCTATTATGACCATAACTGAATCAAGGCTGAAGTTATAGTACTACAGTTATGTATACACCACGTGTACCTGCTCAGAGATAATTGCACAGTAACAAAACTGGTGAAGATGCAACCATTCTATTAATTTAACATGTTAACTGCTGTACTCATATCTTAGCAGCTATTAATTTAAATCACAAGGATCCTGGTTGGATGTCTAGAATAGAATGCCTGTTTTAATAGCATATGACGTTTCAGTTTTCTGGTGTTTATGTCATTCCACCTAGTGATCACTACCTAGTTATTTCTGTCTTACATACAGTTCAACAGACACTTCACCATATTATGGTCAGTACACCACAAATACTGCAAACAGTTACAGTACTGCTGTAGAGTTCCAGCATGTATAGTACCCATATTCATGATCTTAACAGGTAAGTGATGCATCTGCTTTAGTGTTACTGAGCATTGCTTTCAGTTACTGTGTGTTCTGTTTCCTCACAGATGTTGGACAGCTACAAACTCCACTGGTGCTAATAGAAAGCACATTCATCCATTCACCAATCAATGCCTGCGGACATTATACCCAAGGTGGAGGCTGACAGCCATGTATTTGATGTATTTGTGTCCTGCAAGCTGATGACGACACTGTATATGTTGTTCCATCTTAACTATCCTGACATGCAGCCAGGCCATACAAATGACCATGGTGGTGCGGACAATATTGTTTCAGGGTCACTCCTGGGACTGTGTGCTAAAGTTAGGTACCTGATTGGTTGCTATGTCCCAGCACCTCCTAGCCTTGGTATGTAAATGAGTATATGACAGTATTCTAATACTTAGCTGCTTGCTATCAGCTACACTGCTGACACATTACCATTGACATTGTATACGCTAACCCACAGTGGTGATTACGAAACAATAGCATATTATATTTTGAGGGGGACTGTGCCCTACCACCATGCAGAGACTGCTCCCTCTTCATTACTTATTAAATACAATCAAATCTAAGTTTAGTGCTCCTTGGAAAAATATAGATGCTCTAACATTGTGGCAGCCTATCATATAAAGTGAAAAATATCCACAGATATGTTAAGAACGATTTCATTTAACATACTTGAAGAAAAACAGTTTATTTTCTGTTCAAACTGGAGTTCTCAGTTATGCTACAAACTGCTGTGGTGTGGTGCCGGTAACTGAAGAATTCTTTCTCTGTTACTGCTGCAGCGCAGCCTAAAGGCTACAGGCAGGGTGCTGGCAAGATTAGAATGGTCATTAGACTCAATGGCCTTAGAATATATATAAATCTATGAATTTATAATCCTTGAAAGTACAATGGGGACCCCTCACCATCCCAAGCTGAGGGTGGACCTCCTCCTTTGTGACCAGTTCCCAACAGATAAACTCAGGAATCAAACCTACATTAGCTATTCAGCATCTTGTGGACATATCCTCAGAGACATAATAGCACAGTCAGGAAGAACATTGCCTTATGGCAGTATTAGGTCCTTCACAAACATCTACAGCCTCAATGCCACCTCCAGTGAATGTTTCCCTGGTGACAGAATCACATTGCCCAACCTTTAGCACTTGACATTATGCGTATCAGCTGAACAACAATTTTTTCCATAATTGAGATCAAGGAAGGATGTACTTGTCTGCGTCCTGAGAATGGGATTTGAATAGTCCAGATGATCTTGATTTGATACAGGTACAGAAAAAGTCACCCTCTCCATATAGCACTCCCTGCATATGACATTTCTTTTGGAGAAACCTTCACACTGAGGAAGTGCTACATGATGGTCAAAAGAGAGGGAGATATTGACCCAAGTACCTAGGTCCCTAACTACATTTTTGTTTTGTAGAGTTTTGCTGTCTAGACAGTATGATGAATGGAGGGGCTGTCTATCAAAAGTGATGAAGCTACACTTTTTGGCATTTAGTATGAACCCATTTTTGTACACCAATAGTTTAGTAGATCAGTTCTGGATGGTTTGGGTGGCATAATGTAAGTCATCAACAACTGTCAATTTGCAATCATCTGCAAATATTCTTAGCCATGAAAATTATGAGGGAAATATTGAGCTCTCATAATTGTGAAACTCAAAATGTATAACTGTTTTTACCCATAAACCATAGTGTGGTAATCCTAGAGTTGTTATATATAGATTTAAGGAATGTGGGCCCCTATAGATGGGTGCAGGGGACACAGCCACCCCTTGCACAAAGGACTGTTAAAATTTCCAATATTTGAAATTATGAGGACGCCATTGTCTTCACAATTCAGATAGGGAGCCATTGATGAGAAGTGCTGGACTGAAAGGGCATCCTATGGGCAAGGGTCCTCAGTCTTGATTCCTACCATGGAGCCTCTGAAGAAGACCTGAAGAAATGTAATGTGAGCACCCAGGGAAGTACACCCTCCCAAGGTGTTTTCCTATTGTGCACACTTCATGGGCCTCTCATCATTAGCTGATGATAGGTTCCCCTTAATTAGTAAGTCTATCAATTCATAAAGCCTATAAGGTTGCCTCAAGGATGGACTTACCAGGAAGAGTAGTGACTAATATTTAGTTTATTTTTCCTTAATTATTTTTTGATGCTTCAGCGGCTATCTTTCATCATGTAAATGATTCTTCTGCTGATCTGTGTGCTTAAAACTCTCAACCACCTTCGTTTTGGGTGCAGTTAGGTAGACTTGCAACTTATCTCCTCTGTAACTCTGGGTTGCTGGATTGAAAGATTAGCAGTGCTTAACATTATGCCATTTGCCCCTGCAGCAGAGACAATACTGGTGTGGATCCTAGCACATCATCTGGCAGCCACAGAAATATATAGCATTAAACATCTTAGCCATCAGCTGTGGGCACCTTTCCACAATGAACAGAATGCGTAAACTACTCTTGCAACAAGAAAGAACTGAGCAGGGCAAGGCTGAGGATGCCCATATGACCTTGTGTGGGTCACAGTGTAATTTGCCAGCAGGGGGCATACATTTGTTATGTACAGTGACAAAAACAAAATAAAAATAACCTAGCAGGAATTAACAGAACAGGAAGTCCTAACAGGCATTCACTGCAGAAAGCCCCCAAAGTCAGATTACTTATGTAATTACAAAATGTCTAAATAAAAATAGTATAGTGGCATGCCAGTTCTTATTGTATTGCCTGTTATCCTTCCTTGCCTAGCTGACAATTTCAAGAAGATGCCAGATACCTGAATGAAAGAGGGAATGATAAAGGGAGATGTTGCTGTACAGCACTAGTTACAAAAATCAGGCAGCTTAGATGCACCATACCTCTGTTTCTGCTGGGGTGGATGGGTATTTAATGGTACAAACACTGGCAATTTAATTAAACAATTAAGTGTCTCATTCTGTATGTTTATATGTATGACTTTTCAGAAACAGTTTTATTTCAGATGTTTGACTACAATGCTTCATATGTTTTATTCACATTTATTGTCATGTTATAAAATGTTAACTGCTTTCTTGCATTAGTACAGCACAATTTTACATGTCAGCTAAATACAGCACAGGTATAGAGGTTAGTTGTCACATTATTTGTTTGCATCTTTCGGCTTGTCCCGGTTAGGGGTCACCACAGCAGAACTCCGGTCTGTTAATGATTGGCAGTTGATTTTCACATACCAGCTTGCCAGGCCTGACACACAACCTTCAATGAAGGTATGCCCATCCACACATGTCTCCACACAGAAGATTCTCTAGTTGAGAATCAAACCGGACAATGTTTTACTGTGAGGCGGCAACGCTACCGCAGCACCACCACCAAGGTTTGTTTTCACATACTTGTGTATATTTGCTAAACCTAATAAAGACTGTCTGAGTATATTATGTTTTGAAAAGTTATAGGATTTCTCATACAACTTCACCTGCAAGGACTGCACTCCACCTGCAAGGACTGCAAAGCACCATCATTGTGAAGAGACTCTGTTATGAACTTTAGTAACATTTACTTTTAGTCAACTTCCTCATGTTTTCTCAGTGAGTTGTCACTCACAGTTCATTTGTCATTTCTGCTGGAGTAAAAAAAAGTGATTTGACTGAGACCACTGCAAAATATCTGGGAGATTTTGTCCCCTTCCCAATGTTGTGACTATGAAGTTGGTATATGTAAGTTGGGGGCATGGGGTGCTTTTACTCATGTGGAGTGGTGTAGGGGCACTTGCCTTCCAAAAAAAAAACTTATTTTGAGTTGTTCAATACTTTGTGCTTAACTGTCAGTTTTTGAGATTTTAAAATAAAGGTAAGGCATTTTTGTCTCCTCAGACTGATAGGATTCATTAGATATCTTTTCAAGTAACTGACATGGATTTTTTTTGGTCTGATTAAGTAATTTGTTCAGAATCATGCAGTTTGCAAGTGTGTATCATAACACTCAAGCTCAGATACATGAAATGCAACTCCTTCAAAGCTCACTACAAAGTCTGTCTGGGATATGTGTTATAGAATTATGTACTTGTGTGCTTTGACATGCAGATACAAACTGTTTTTGTACATTCATTTATTTCTGTGCTTCCTTGATGAATAAACAATCATTTACATGTTATAACAAAATCATTAGTCCCGACTCCAAAAGACTTGTTTGCAGTGTAAATGACCACTTACACTGAGAGCTGGCTGAGAACAGGTGTTTTGGAATCTTGTACCTGTAGTAAACCTGTTTATAGATAGGGCTTACACTAAAACAAGTCACTTAGAGCAAGTCTTTCGGAATCAGGGCAGACTTACACTGACAGCAACTTTTGGAATCTGGTCCATTGTTTTTATGAGGCAAAAGTAAAATATGTTAGCCACATTGAGGGAAACAAAATAAATGTAGTACAGTTTGTTGTCACACATATGAAATAATATTAAGAGCAAAATCAGTAACTGAAAAATAGCAATGTATAGGGAAAGTTCCTAACATCCACCAAAGGCATATGGTCAACAAAATTAACTGACTTGGTATCCAAGTTTATGATTATGCCTTCTTTTAGATAAAACACAATGTATGCATAATGGTATGATTTCCATTCTTTAAGATAAAACAACTGATGCACTTGATTGGGTGTTATATACTGACATTTTCATTCTGCAATGCAGTTGCTGTATTTGAAGCATGTAGTAGTTGCAATTCTATAAAAAAGTAAGAACTTTCCTCCTTTGAAATACTTTATTCTGTAAATATTTTATTATAAACTTTCAATAGACAAAGCTGTTTTTTGTCATAGTAGCCCATGTTGCACTAAAAATGTTTATGAAATCCTTCTTAATGCATTACAATTTACATCTTGGCAAAAATGCTGGACTTCATTTTTTTTTAAATATTTTGTCTGAAGAAACTGGAGGATTAAAATCTTTGTATAAACTGGTTCAGAATCCGCCTGCATACAAGTTAACAAAATATCACTTATCCACAAGATTCTGTGAAACGTATACATTATTTTTACTGATCAATGGGAAGAAGTAACACATAGGATCACTAGAATGAGCACGGAAAGGTCGTGTATCCAGCTTGCGGATGTCATTTTTAATGGCTGAAGTAGATTGAATGCTTTCCTTTGAAGTTCCAGAAAACAATTTCCTCTGAAGATCATTTAGGTTTTTAAAGAATATTTCACCAGGAGTTCCTGCAACAGAAAATGAACTAACATAATTATACCACACCAAAGTAAGCAAACAGCATTTGGGATGACCCAATATTTGCTCATTTTGCAGAAAGGGCTCAGAATACTGCTACTTTGTTCATGTTATATTTCTCTGTACTAAGCAGTACTAAGGTCAAATAAGGTCTACATAAACTGTTTCACAATAACAAGCTTGCAGAGCACTTTTATAAGGTTAAGCTCAATGCTGTAGTCCCACTGGTAAATGTTACATGTGCAAGATATTCATTTACGGATTTGTATATTTTTTATGTAAAACTGCAGTACAGCGTAACAGTTAAGGTACTAATCTGTAACACTAGAAAACTCCGTTTAAATAACCTCAGTTTCTACTTAGAACCCAAAGCAATTAATTTAGCAATCTGTTTTTCTCAGGTATCTTAATACTTGCCATTTTATGAAAATAATTTAATGGGCATACTATTCACAGATGATTTCTTTTTAGGCATAGCCTGAATCATAGTGTGAGATGCAGTTTGTACTGACCTAAGCTGACCTTCCTCTTAAATGCCATGACTGTGTCAGTTATTCTTATCATACAAAACTATTCTGAAACACGTTTGGCATTCATGAGACCACTATAAGCTATGTTTCTTTCTCAGAGAGGCTTTCACTGTTCAACAGTCCATACTTAACAAGAGGATTCCCCTCTCAGTGAAGTGGAGGCACCTGTGGATATTAGAGGCTTGTGGAAAGATTGCAGACAAAATATTATTGTTGCAATGCACATTATATAGAGGATTATGAGTGGTTCGCCAATGCTAACCATGTTATTATATGTTCAAGACATGGATGCAAACAAATTCACCTCAAGGTGAATCTTGGCATCCATGTTGAAAACATAATATTAGATTAGCATCAGTGAACCACTCGTAATTCTTTGTAGCGCATGGAGCTTTATCTGCTGCATGTACCTCAAGTTACAGTAAAAAAAAAATACTAAGTGTTTTACCAGCTTTCAAAGCCATAAATACTTACTAGTACTTTCAGAAAGGAGGTATAATGCAGCCCTTATGTTTGCACTCATCTTCCATGCCTCCTAACTGTCCAGATTTTCACAGAATGTCCAGATTTGTGCCTCATATGTTGGGTCTGTTTCTCATAAATTCCATTGTTTTCAGACAAATTACTGAGGATTGAAGGCACTTAACAATGGCATACATTTAGGTTTCAAACTTTGTATCCTTCAGAAAATCAGGTGAATACGCATCCTGTTATTCTGCCGCTGTTACTTGTACTGGCAGATTTTACTGCCTAGATTGGGACACAATCTTAACAACTTTAGCAGGGGGTGCTTAACATTTGTTAGAGTTTAGTCTTGCACCACTTTAGCTCTTAACTGATTTGTCTTTTTCCAAATATCAGAATGTAATCAGCATGCTCCATACACTACAATAATGTTACGTGTCACTTAAAGCACACTTAACTATTGCAAAAATGCAAACATTTCCTTTACCCCAGAATAACAGACATTTTCAATCTTTGCATACATCATGTGAGAGCACAGTCTAATAAAAATATGCTACAAAAAGTCTCAATAACTTTTAACGCTTAACTGATTTGTCTTTTTCCAAATAACAGAGAGTAATCGGCGTGCTCCATGCACTGCAATAATGTTATGTGACTATTTAAATCACACTTAAGAAATTATTAACTATTGCAAAAATGCAAACATTTCCTTTAACCATAGAATAACATACATTTTCAATCTTTGTAGTTGTCACATGAGAGCACAGTCTAATAAAAACATGTTACAAGAAGTCTCAATAATCCAGCAATAGTAAAGCAGACTTGTGGCACTAAGGACATCAGGTGGGATCACTGACCACTTAACTCTCCTATTTTCTGTGTCAGCTGATAGAACAATCTCATCTGGATGTTAGGGTGATTGAGCGATGCTGACTGATCATCACAGAACTTTATTAGGTCATTGTAACCAAGTGCGGTGTTTTACTGATTGGCAGATCCACTGAGTTTACCCTAAATATATGCAAGGGACACAAACATGCCTCCCTCCATTCAGGAAACCAAGCTGGTTCAGTAGCATTTTATTCATTGTGCAATGCTACATTTGGACACACAGTGAAAACATAATTACAAAGTATCTGTAAGTTGAATAGCAATAGGATAGTTTGGTTAGGATATATGTAGTGGAAGGGGGTGTTTGGGTTAGGTTCGGAGGCATTAACATTTTCCCAATTTAAGTAGGTCACATTTTAGCTGGTTGCTTAGGAGACACTGCTAAACCTGTGAATAGTTAATGAGTTTCACTCTGTAATACAGTGTTTGGTTTGTTCAGTTTTCACTTGCCTATTTTTTTAACTATAAGCAAGTCATTAACTAGTCCAGTGTTTCCATCATATTTCTAAAAGGCATTTGTGCAAAACAAATTTTATCAGGTTAACTAATTAAAAAATGAGCTTGCACTGATATTTTTTACCTTTATAAATGTTTCATATTACAACAATTTAATGATATTCAAGACTGACATATGACTAATAAGCTAAGGTGCTTGTCCTGTTCACAAATAAATAAAAAAAATAAACAAATAACTTCAAGTTCAAAATAGGTAAGGCCACCTCCACCGATAGGCCAGTCACAAGCAAAGTTCCCCAGGTCTCTGTACTAGGCCCACTTCTTTTTGTCATCTATTTATCTGAAATGGAAGCAAATGCCGAAGGTTTATGGCTGAATAAGTTTGCAGATGATTGCAAGTTGGGGGTTATTAGTGACTCCCTTGCAGACACTAACACTCTTCAAGGAGGCCTATGTTTGACTAACAAATGATGCCAAAACAATGGTCTTAAACTCACTGATAAGAAATGCATAATTGCACCCTTTGGTAACCATCCCAGCTTATTACCATGTTGATAATAAGTCGACCTAGTGGTCAGGGATCTAGGTATGCAAGTGGATAGTAGCCTTATCTTCGACCACCATGTGATCACAGTGGTGAGGAAATCCTTTTATGTGGCACAACTTATAAGTAAGGGCATGACATGTAGGACCAAAAAGACCATTATCTCACTGTACTCTGCCTTTACCAGATCAGTCATAGAGTACAATGCTGTCTTCAGTATATACCTGACAAAACATATGGAGCGACTAGAGCGACCTCAGAGGTTCCTTACAAAAAGAATACAAGATGTAACAAGTCTGCCTTATGCACAGTGCCTTAAAGCACTTTCCTTCTAATCAGGCTCCTACAGATTGATGAGAGGTGATCTATGCCTGTCTTACAAGGCATACACAAACCCCACAACTATGAATCTCCTGCATATTCGTAAGTTAAAGACTACCAGAAATATAAGGTATAAGGACGTAAATTTTGTCTGCGACTTTAACAGAACATGCTGGAGAGACATATATGTATCCCAGAGAATGCCTCTCCAATGGAAGAGGCTGCCCATCCATGTGAAGTTGAGTTTATCTATTACTTAAATTAGGTAC